>NC_086172.1:50542500-50725000 GCF_023053635.1 Elgaria multicarinata webbii | reverse complement strand
TTGTTGTTTTTGCGCCAACATCCTTATAAATATATGATAAAGTATATACATTGGGAATATTATTATTTCTATGAGGATGCAATTCATCTTGGATTTTTCCTCTGATTTAATTCATGGGCATCAGTTTCACCATAATATTCAGGGCTGAATTATACTAAGAATGTGAAGGAGCAGGTCCTCTCTTCTTGAGCCATGGATATTGTAATCCATCCAGAATAGATATTATAATACTTTTACATTCACTCAGGCCACATTCCCAAATGTATTCTTAAAAGGGGGGGGGGATACTAGGATCGTCTTGCTGCTATGAAAAGCTGATTTAAGTGTTCTTTACCATAGGCATAATATGGAATCTCTACATTCTTCTCCCAGCATCCACCCAGCAAGCAGATGCCAGTATCTGGCTGGCTGGTGGTGATAGGAAGTGTTAGTCCCACACATCTGAAGTTGGAGATGCCTACTCTATAGCATTTATTGGTAAACTGGAGCAGGGGCAGCATGTCAGAATTAAGTAGAAAAATAAAGATGGCGTTCAGTACTCATAATGTGTTGACATGCTTATTTGATGGCAAAGACGAAAAAGACAAAGAAGTGTATATCACCTTTTCAATGGAGGTTCTTTGTTTGTAAGATGGTGCCTTGGATGTCCAACTTTGGTGTTGGTGGGTATATGTACTTCAGACGTTTGGTTCTTGGCCTGACCATATAGATGAGTGTGAATGCTGCAGTGGCATATGAGCTTTTTTGGCATGGACTAAGTCATAAAACAGGCTGACTCATGGTGCCACTGGTAACTCACCACCTGCCCATTTAAACATTCCACTGCCTTTGTTTTTCCATCTCTTTAAGGCTTAAGTTCAAGTTGAAAGGTGAGTGAGAAAAATGGTTCTCCAGGCGTAAGAGACAGTGGTTAATTAGGAACAATCTCTTATGTGGGGAGAGGAGGAGGGATACGAGTAAGGCCTGAAAGTTTGGGGTAAATTAATGGAAGGAAAATTAATGGAGGGGGGAAAGTTTGAGACTGTCTCTGCCTTGTGAGTTCCTCCATCAGGAACCCTTTTGCTACCAAGCCATAAATGATAACTTCAGCTGTTGGAGGGAAAGAAAAGCCTGGCCTCAACATCGTTGCCCAGAGACAGTGATCCATTAGGCAGTGAGATGGCCACCTCAAGGGGTGGATGGGGTGGGGTGGGGTGAGTGGTGGCAAGGTGCTGAAGAACAGAGCTGTGTAGGCCACACAGCCTGCCCCCTGCTCTTAGGAGGAGGAGGCCCTGTCGCCAGTGTCAAAAGCCAATTTAGGTGTCAGTCTGAGCATGGAGTGCAGGGTGGGGGGGGGCAGCAGTGCCATATTGTCCTTTGCCTCAGGAGCAAAATGTCTTGGGTCAGCCCTGTCACGCTCATCTTCTGATCAACAGATCATTGCTGTGATACTGATGCCTCTGTGGAACAGAAGAGAGCCGAGCTTAATTCCTCTTGAACAAGGAGTTATTTATTTGAGATAACACAGAGGTAACTTTACCACTTACCTGTGGCCTACCTATAGGTCTCTGTAGTCAGACACCGATTTCTCTGTTAACAGGATGTTCATCAATGAAGTACAAACCATTCCACATTTGAGTTCTTTAAATCTCTCAGCTATATTCTGTCAAAACCGGGTGAGTTGTGTATTTGTCAATGAGCGCTTCTGCTTCTCTCTCTCTCTCTCTCTCTCTCTCTCTCTCTCTCTCTCTCTCTCTCTCTCTCTCTCTCTCTCACACACACACACACACACACACACACACACACACATAATTTAGATACTCTTCCCTCCAAAAAGTGATTCAGACATGGTGTCTGCCTAACATCTTCCACAGTGGTGATCAATAAGAATTCACTCAGTTTCTCTGCTTGTCCTTCCCCAGTAATCTTTTCACACTTTTGTTGCCTGAATGTTTCCCTGGCTGGATTCCTGCTTCTGAAAATGTTTATTTGCCTTAAGGTACAACTTTATGCATGTTTAGATAGAAAAAATGTCCTACAACTCCCAGCATTTCCCAGCCAGCAAAGAACTGTTGGACTCCCCTCCCCCATTTAAACATGTATAGGATTGCGCCCATAATGTTTTAAACAATAAACTCCTCACATTCTTCTTTTTATCTCCCTTATTGTCAATATACACTTACTTTTTTTGCCAGTCACCTTTTAATTGTCCTCCACTGGGCAATGTTCATTATCCATGTTCACATCCGCCTAGATTTGTTTATATTCGTCCCAATTTGTGGTATGCATTCTGTCTGAACTTCTCTAATAATTATTTTAAATAATCTCGAAGCATCCCTAAGAGATTTCACCTTCTTTAGTGTCCCTTTCATCTTCCTTTTTTAAACTAGTCCCTTTATTTTTGAAACTTCCTCTTTTGAAGTCAAATGTGACAGTGTTGGACTTTCCTGGCAATTTTCTGTTTACATATATGTTGACGTTTATAGTACTGTGGTCATTTTCCCAATAAGTTGAACAACACTTAAATCTCTTTCTAGATCAGGGCCTGACCATATTTTGCCTGAGATTTGTCAGCTGCACTGTCTCCCAGTCTGTTTCCAGGCCCCATTGAAAGTTCCATTTTTAATCTTTACAGCTCTAAACAGCTGGCACCAGGCTGCTTGAAATATCACCTTCGCCTATATGTACCTGTCCATACTTTAAGATTGTCTTCAGAGGTCTTCCTCCAAGTGCCCTCACCCAATGAAGTGTGAACACTAGAGAGAAGTCCTTTTTAGTAACGGTCCCTTAATTGTGGAAAAGCCTTTCCAGAGAGCTTTGCCTGGTGCTGTCTTTGGATTAATCTACACCAAGCAGAATATTGCACTATGAAAATGGTATGAAAGCGGTATATAAAAGGCAGGAGCCACAACAAGCAGGATGTAGTGGTATGAAAGTGTTATATGGTATGTGTCAATGGGCCCATACCACTATAAAGCAGTAGTGTGACTCCAGCATTTTATATACCGCTTTCATAGTGCAATATCCTGCTTGGTGCAGATTGGGCCTTAGTGGTCTTTTTGGTGCTAGATGAAGACCTTTTTGTTCACTCAGGCCTTTTAAATAGCTCATGTAGTCTGGGGACTCATCTACACCAGCAGGATATTCCACTATGAAAACAGTATCAAAGCGGTATATAAAAGGCAGGAACCATACTACTGTTTTATAGTGGTATTGAAGTGCACTGCAGGATCTACACTACTGCTGTATAGTGGTACTGAAAATGGACTAACAACTGTTGGGGCCCAGGACACATCTACACCAAGCAGGATATAACACTATGAAAATGGTATGAAAGCAGTATATGGTATGTGTCAATGGGCCCCAACAGTAGCCAGAGCACTACAATACTGCTATAAAGCAGTAGAATGGCTCCTGCCTTTTATATACAACTTTCTTACCGCTTTCATAGCGCAATATCCTGCTTGGTGTAGATGAGCCCTCTGACTCTCAAGTTTTAAAACCTGTATTCTTCTTAGTTCTCATGTTGCTGTGAATTTTGCTTTCTGTTTATACTATTTATACTGGGTATGATGCTACAGTTTTATATCTTATTTTGTATTTACACTCATTTTATGCTTATTCATTGGAAGACATCCAGAGAACTTCATGATATGGGGTAGCATACAAATGATGTTGGTTAGTAAATAAGTAAATGAATAAATAGTACTGTTTTAGTTTGCAAATTTGTTGTAAGGGTTAGATCCAGATGATGCATGTGGAGCACCTGGAACACTTAGAAGTGCTATATAAATGTTAAGGACTATTCTGAGGTAAATGTCATGTCCCCATGTTTTGACTGTCAGTTGTAGAATTGTCCTATTTCTAGACGTTTTTAGTGATTGGTATGCCTTAGGTACATGTGTGCGTACCAAATTGCACCGTCATAGAAAGTGTAGGAGCAGTTTAACTATTTTGGGGTACATTTTCAGCCTCCCTCTCTGCCTTTCAGACCATTTAGTCATCAAGCTACATGTGTGCCAAATTTCAGCTTTCAGGGGTGAATTTCAAATTTCAGCTTTCACGGGGTGGGTGGGTTGAGGTAATACTTCCTCCATTGTGAGGAAGTAGAAATGTTTTTTTAATTTTTTCTGGTAATCAGAGTGACTTGCACTAGAGGTCTACCACGTTTCAGGGCTTTAACTCATCAGGAAATACACCAACAATTTCAGTCTTCCTGTGAATGAGTGGATGTCAATGTGGCCGAGTCTATATCTCTGTTTCTGTCTTCAAATAATAAATGACAGTTCTCATCTGACATCCTAGTCATGTCTAACTCAAAAGTAAACCCTGTTGAATTCAACAGGACACACTCCTAGGCAATACAGGATTGTAGCCTTCATATCAAACTTTGTGTTACTTTTAATATGTAGCATGCGGCTATGCCTTCTTCTTTTTTCTTACTCAAAAGTAAGCAAGAGGCATCTGGTTTGGGAGTGCAGAACGCGAGAAGCAGAGATTTAATCCTTTCCTCACCCTCTGCAACCTCCTAGAAACACCAAAAGTAGCTATTCCTTACTATTCCCTCATTATTGTGCAGGGGGTATTTCATGGATGTCTGTGTCATGGCTGGGGAGGGAAGGATTAAATCTCCCTCTCCATGTGCTGCAGTCCCAATCCAGATCAGCCCCCTGCACTTAATTCTGAGGGAGTAGGGTGACCATACGGAAAGGAGGACAGGGCTCCTGTATCTTTAACAGTTGTATAGAAAATAAATTTCAGCAATTGTCATTTGTATGCATGCAGCACCTGGTGAAATTCCCTCTTCATCACAAGAGCTGCAGGAGCCTGCCCTCCTTTGTATCTGGTCACACTAGGCAGGACTCCTGCAGCTTTAACTGTTGTGATGAAGAAGGAATTTGATCAGATGCTGCATGCATGCAAATGACACCGGCTGAAATTTCCTTTTCTATACCACTGTTAAAGATACAGGAGCCCTGTCCTACTTTCCATGTGGTCACCCTATGAGTGAGCAAATGAGCAAATGTATAGCCACACACTACATATTAAAAGTAACAATTACTCATATGAATTTTAGTTGATTAATCAGCTAATTAGTCAATTAAATTTGCAGAAACGTGCAAAAAGGTAAAAACATACACAGTGTGAAGCAGACAGGAAAGCTTTCTTTGTTTTTAGAGGATTCACATGCGTTTCAGGTTAGGCACTGTCTTAGAAGAGGCATTTCTTGCTTTGTGAAAGGGAGAATGTGTCTGTTAAGATGACATTTATATGGAAACTGCAGTTTTGATAAAATACTTTATATGTGTGTGTTTTAATATATCTGCTTCTGTATATTTATTCTGTGTATTTATTAATAAATGTTGATGCCCTGATAATTTAAAATATGTAGAGTGAGTGATCTAATAATAAAAAAAGAAGCATGGAGATGCAAACCCAGCCTTGGTCCCACTGATTTCAACAGGAGAGAGTAACACACACTCTTGCCTCCCTCTTCCATTTATGGGATACTCAGAGCCATGTTCAGAGAGAAATGTTCTTCACCTGGCTCTAAACCGATGGATTAATGACATTTGTTTCAGAGCATCTTTATCCTGTGGGCAGAAGGAGGGAACGATTACATAAACAAGCCTTAAACTGTGATCCAGAAGATGGTGGGGTTTAAAAAGAAGACGCTGAAAATTACAGGCCTATCCAATGTAACACATTGACTACTAGCAACATAATATATGCCTGAGAAGCACAGAATGTAAATGCAGGATGTTTAATTTCCCAGACGTCTGTAGGTGTCACGTAACATTTCTTTTTGCATATATGCACCTAGCAATAATCACTATAATTCACTCTGTTGCTATAATTCATCTGTCCTCTTCTCCCTGCTTTATTTCACCTTTTAAACCGCAGGGTCTTTGATGGGAAATTTAAAGCAGATTTAAAATTCCTGTGTATAGGTATTCCCCTCCCCTAAAGCATGCATGGGTGTAATTTTAAAAAATAATAAATGCTACCTTTTGGACTATATAATCTTGATTAAGGAAGAGGGCAGTGGAAGGTTGGAGGTGAAATACAGGGAAATGCCTTAACTGTTCCTGCAGCGAGCATCTTTTAAGCTCTATTCTCCTCCCCGCCTTTTACAGGCTTATAATAAATTTCCAAGACTTACTGTAGGAGCTGTATCTTTTTTATTTTAATAACTGTCACCTGGTTTAAAAATTATGTTTGGCTGGGAAAAAAATTACAAACAATACTACAACTTCTAAATATATTTTGTTTAACGAAGCCACTCTATAAATTTCGCACTATTTTTGGTTATTAATTGCCAAGTCTGAAAAGGGCTAAATTCAGAGCAACTCTCTGTTCCAAGGAATATCTAATTGCCAAGGACCGAGCCTTAATATTAACTAGGATAATTATTATGCAAAGCATACCCACCCAGAATGTTTGCATAGCTATCACAAGCGCTTTCATAAATGATGCTTTAATTAGTCTTAATTAGAATTTGTTTAAGTCAGCAGGGAATGCAGAGCCCGTGAAATGATGTATGTAATAAGCATCAGGCTCACTTTTTACTTGGGGAATAGAGCTGACAAAATCACATCACGTTAAATTGATTCAGTCAGAATTAAAATTCTTATGGTATTAATTAAATGGGGGATCTCATTAGCAGGCTGCAGGGTGACGGAGCGACTCTTTGGCGACCAGATGTGAAGGAAGCAGCTCTGAACAAGAGCACCATTAGACCAAAAAGTCAGCCTAGCTCAGTCGCGGAAATAGCACCATTAAGGCTCCATGCAAAGTGCTACAACCATTGTATTAAGATATCAGAAAATCCAGGGCTCCTTTTAGCTAATTTGGAGCCCTTCAGCTGATTCAAGTCATAGAGAAATGACACATTTGGTTTTGTAAAACAACCAACTATTTCCAGATTGGATGATTAAAGCAAAAGGACTGCAGGGCTGAGATTCAGGGTCCACAATGGATCAAACCAAAGTGAAGAAAATTAGACTAAGTTGAATTTATATAGACTTGCAATCTGGCCAAATGTGTCTTTTTCCAAATGAGAAACAATTCACTTTTACATCTCAAGCAGCAGACAGATGTTTTGTTTTCCATTTGTTCCAACTGAGCAAGGGCAATGCAATCAAGGAGTAGTCTACCTTGTTGGATGTAGAGATCATAGAATCATAAAATAGTAGAGTTGGAAGGGGCCTATAAGGCCATTGAGTCCAACTCCCTGCTCAATGCAGGAATCCACCTTAAAGCATACCTGACGGATGGCTGACCATATGAAAATGAGGACAGGGTTCCTGTATCTTTAACAGTTGTATTGAAAAGGAAATTTCAGCAGGTGTCATTTGTATATATAGAGAACCTGGTGAAATTTCCTCCTCATCACACCAGTTAAAGCTGCAGGTGCCCTGCCCTCTTTTAAATCTGGTCACTCTAGTATAGCTCCTGCACCTTTAACTGTTGTGATGAAGAGGAAATTTCACCAGGTTCTCCATATATACAAATGACACCTGCTGAAATTCCCTTTTCTTGCAACTGTTAAAGATACAGGAGCCCTGTCTTCATATGGTCACCCTACCTGACAGATAGGAACCAATTCCTCATTTTCAGTTCAGAATGGACTCACTCGTCCCATAATTTTTTTGAAAATTCTTGGGGAAAGTTTGAGTTTTTCTCAAGAATGTTATAAAGTCATGGAAAGACTTAGCTCCCTTGCCAGCCATCTAGGGCTTTTCTATGTGAAACATTTATCACTTCTGTGTCTAAAGAGCATTTTGACGAGTATTTTTAGAGCACGGAAAATGAGCTATTTAATTGTAAAAGCGAAAGAAACCAGGGTTTTCCCCCACTCTTGGAATTGCTCTATTCCACTATAAGATTCCACTGTAATCCGTACAGGCTGTAGAGTGGAAAAGTAGGAAAGGAAACACTCTTCATCTAATGCTTGGATCTCACTTCTGTGTCTAAACTGAAAGTAGATACGACGGATTAACAGTCTCATGTAGAAAAGCTCTAATATCCTCAGGCTTTTCTGTAGCCACTTTTCCCCCCATTCCCTTCCCCACTCCACCTCTCCCACCTTCCAGAGGCAGCAGCTTACCAGGAGCCCAAGAAGTCCTGGCAAAGTCCAATAACCAGGGATCTTTGTGTTGGTGAGGCTTTGGGGCCTAATTTATTTATTTATTTTATTTTATTTATTACATTTTTATACCGCCCAATAGCTGAAGCTCTCTGGGCAGTTCACAAAAATAATAATTTTTCACTAATAAAGGCTTGAAGACAAGATATCTACTGTGCAGCTGTAGGGTAAGTTTTAAGGCAGGGATGGGGAATGTGTGGCTCTCCAGATGTTGTTGGATTGCAGTTCTCATCATCCTTTACTTTTGGCCATGCTGGCAAGCGCTGATGGGAGTTGCAGTCCACCTACATCTCGAGGGCCATATATTCCTCACCCCTGTTTTAAGGGAAGGGAAGGATGCAGTTAGGAATGGGCTGAGCTTACTTACAAGCTAGGTCGGAACACAGTGAGATGTTGACTTGACTCATAAAAAGCTTGCTATTTCAAAAAAGTGTGCGTGCACACCCAGCACTCAGACTGTATTCAGCAATGACTGCCATAGCAAAAGTCTAGTCAACGTCCAATCACCAGTTGGAGGGGGACTGAATTCAGACTGCCACCTCCTCTAAAGTGTGATCAGCACCATAACAGCTGGCAAGCCATTGGTTCAGCAAATGTATATGCTAGGAATTGTTGTTCAGTACCCTTGCATATACCTACGGATGTCCAGATTTTGAGAAATCCATTCTGTGTTTGTTTTGTGGATTGTGCAGTGTCATTCGTTCCAGCCTCTGTTCACAGACAGAATCATTTTTTCCATTATGTGGAAAATTACGTACATAATTCCATAAAAAGTTTGCAACAATTTACATAATTTATGTTAGTGTGTAACATTTTGTGTATTGTCTCCCATTCCATTCAACGTTTCCCCGTGAATATTTTCCAACATGGCATTCTGAGACAGCAGAAATTTGTATGTTTTCCTGCACATAAATTTGTGTAAATTTCAGGAAAGTAAAAATAAATAAAAATTAGGCATGTGCTCCGCTCCGATTAGGAGCGGAGAAGCAGTAGCGGATTTGCCTGCTCCGCCTTACCCAGAGGCGGAGTAGAAGCGGACCGCGGACCCCTAGAAGCAAGGCGAAGAAAAGCGACCATTTTTCGGAGCTCCTAGTTCAGGCGGAGCGCTCCGGTCGCCATCTTGAAAACATTTCGCCATAGGATTGCATTGTGGGAAATAATCGTGCATAACTAGGTTGTTTTTGAAGCTATTGTTCTGGAAATTCTTGTGCACAGAGAGTCGTGGATGGGGGTCATTTTGAGACTACTCTCACCTCTCTGCGTCGTGCGGGTCACGTGCTAGAATTTTTTAAAAATCGGGTCAACAGCGCAGCTCAAACGGTGATTTTCGGCTTTTCGCCCATAGGATTGCATTGAGGGAAAGAATCGGGGATAACTGGGGGGGGGGTTTAAGCTATCGTTCTGGAAATTCTTGTGCACAGAGAGTCGTGGATGGGGGTCATTTTGAGACTACTCTCACCTCTCTGCGTGGTGCGGGTCACGCGCTAGAATTTTTTAAAAAATCGGCGGGAAAAATACCTTTTAAAATCATATACTAAGCCAAGAATAAGAGATAGAAACACAGCACTGCTCCCCACCCTAACTTTGGGGAACAACTGAAAAGATGTGGTGCAAGGGGATGAGCTCCCCTAGGGCATCTCATCGTGGACGTGCCCCCACTCTCTCCTTCACTGGAAGGCCATTAGAGCCTTCCAAAGAGAGTAAAACGGTGGAGCAATGCCTATCATGAGTTGAAGTGAGCGTTTACTTCTTAGTGGTGGAGCGATGCCTATTATGAGTTGAAGTGAGCGTTTACTTCTCAGAGCTCTTGGTGAAGCAATGGCTGTCTTGAGTTGAACTGGCAGCTGCTTCCCTCTCCCCCGGGCACGTCCCCCTATTACTGGTAAAAGACAGAAATAGCCTTTTTAAAAAAGTTCATCTTGTTGTTTATTGAGCAACACTGCTGCTTTTAATTCCACCCCTCCTTTGTTTATTTGTTTATTTATTCCATTTTATATGCATTACTGGCTTATCCTTGGCTCACTTCCTTATGCCCCCAGAAATGCCAGCTGCATGCCTGCCTGCCTTCCCTCCCTCCTCCCCTGCCCACCTCGCAGGGATGTTGTGTGTGTGTGGCTTTGACTCGGGGAGAAGTCCTTCCTGCACTCACTTGGAGTTTTGGAAGTTCCAAATCCATTTTTCAAGTGTGGAAGAAGATTCATATAGGTTGATCTCTACTCCCCAATTCATGGCATGTTGGGATTTCCTTTGAAATGGCCCCATTGAGAGGTCTGCAGGTTTAAGCCCTGCCAAAAAACAGGGGATGATGGGACTGCCTTGAGTCTCGGCGTGCGTATGTATCCCTGGATAAGCTTTCATGGTGGCGAGTTTGAGGTTTCTAACGTGCAAATTGATGGAGCTATGGAAAGGGGTGTGAATGGGGTGCCCGATTTTCAAAAATTCCCCAAAAATCAGGGGATGATGGGATTGCTTTGAAACTTGGCGTGCGTGTGTATACCCCCATGAGGTGTCATGGTGCCAAACGTGAGGTTTCTAACTTGAACAGAAAAAAAGTTGTATAATTTTTTAGCTTTCAATGCAACCCTATGGGGGGGGGGAAAAACGAAGCTCCGATCCGGATCCGGAGCTCCAAGCGGAGCGGAGCGGAAGTGGGCGGAGCGGGGGCGGGGCGAAGCGGCCCGCTCCGAAAATCGCGGATCTGCAAGTGAAGCGGAGCGGGGGGTCCGTGCACACCCCTAATAAAAATTAATAATAATCTGAAAGTCTGCGGATTCTGCATAGTCTGGGGAGGCTGGTCTACAGCAGATTCTGTAAATTGGATTCTTAGAAATCTGAACTCATTTTAGCCCATCTCAAATTTCTCCAGATTCCATATATATCTTGAATAAAAAATGGCTTGTACAAGTGTGGAGCTCTGTGTAGTTGTCCCAGGGTTTTATCTTGAACTAAGTAGTTACTTTATTCTAGTGTCTTTGATGATCGTAAGCACATTCACAGATTTCCACTCAAGAAATATTCATTCTAAGAGCTCTTTCACTCATAATAGAGCAGGAAACCCAAATTTTCTATCAAGCAAACCGTCAGTGAGATGGAGCCATTTCAGGTGCTTTAACAAGTATATCTTTGCGATATTTTTTCCTCTTCCTGCAAAAAAGGTCACCACATCCACAGCTTATATTTAATTATTTACATGTGACATTTATATAGCGCTGAATATGATAGAATCTCTCAGCAGTTAAAAACATTAAAATCCAATATTAAAGCACAGTGTTAAAATGCAACGTTAAAACACAGCATTAAAACACATCCATCTATAATAAAAGAGCAGTAAAATGCAGCCGTAAAATGGAGTGGCCCTGGCCTAATTAATATGTAGAGAACATTGTGAGTGTAAACCTAAGCCCTAGTGTGTCAAGTATCCCTTGAACTATCTGGAAATTGAGGAAATCTGGAACACATGTTGTTATTGTTTTTCTAATTTGCAAGGGAGCTCTAGATCACTGTTGAGTGTCTTGGACTGGGGCCTACACTCATAACAAAGTAAGAACTAGTCACAAAGATGGCAATGCCTTTGAGCCCCTGTTGTATCCTTCATCCTCAACCCTCAGTAATCCTGATTAGTAAATATCTGGGTTTAGGGAGCAGGGCTTGTAGACTGACTTAATGCTCTTTTTAAGATACTTGGGAGTGCAGACATAAAGTCCCTTTGGTTTTTAGCATTTTCATCAGGGCTAGATTTACACCAGTGCTTTTTATCAGTAGTGAAGTGCATTGATAACTGTTGGGACACATTCCGCATTCCGTATACCACGTTTCTAGCGTAATTTCTTGTTCTTTACTGTGTATTGTCCAAAATATTTATTGTGTGCACTACAAAGTATAAATGTACAAGAGGGATATAGTGTCACCGTGACAGGATCATATCGATATGACATGAGGTGTAGATCTGGCCCTGGTTTGCACATAGAGAGAAACCACCAGAGATGAAGTTCCCTGCGGGGTTTCCCATTGCGGTGACCATTTTGAATATTTGGAGATGAAGCGGGGGCATGCCATAGTTTCTTGTTACATGTGAACCCAGCAAGTGTGGGTTGCTAGTGTGGCTGACAAGCCATTCAGAACCCATGGGCTGTTTTAAGGTTGTAAGTGGCTTATCAATCACCCCAACAACCCACTCTCACTGGCCTGAGTGCCAGCCTGAGCTGAGAAAATAGTTCATCATACATGCATGTTAATGACTAGACCATATTGTACAATGGTTAGGGTGTCAGACTAGGGGCTCATCTACACCTGCAACCCTTTGGGGAAGTGGGAAGGAATGATCACGGAGTTTTCCACTTCCAGGATTGTCCTTCAGGAGCCACACACCAGCAACTTGTCCCTTAAGTAAAGCGGGATGGGCTGGGGTTCTCCTTTTTAAAAAAGAGGAGACATTTGTGCAATTGTGCAATTGCATGGGTGTGATCCTGTGTGAAGATGAGATTTATTTTTTGAAGAAAAAACAACAACAAACTCGGCACTGGAAAATGCCAAGTGCCATCCCAAAGATGGTGAAAATGCTCTTACCCCTGATGCCCACAGACTCCTCCCCCCACAACAGCTCTGTGCCCATTTCCTGAGCCCTGCTACTCATGGGGAAGAGGAAGGACCCTGGGAAGGAGAGCCACACCACCTGCAAAGCTCCGAATGGTCCTGAGATAGCAGGGGGGGGGGGGGAAGGGATGGAGAAAAAAGTAGTCCCAGCTCTCCCGGGTGAACTGAGTGCTTGTCCCCAATTCACCCCAGCATCAGCTGTGCATCATTTGGATGTGCAGGGATGACCCCTTGACCACCCCAGGATAAATGGCAGGTGTAGATTAGGCCTAGAATGTTAGTTCTACTTAAAGCAGACCACTGAAATTAGTGACAATTAAGTTAGACTAATATTGGATACAAACCTTGGGCTAGGAAGACCCAGGTTCAAATACCCACTCAGCCATGAAGCTCATGGGGTGACCTTCATCCATCTCAGCTTAACTTATACCTTGCAGGGTTGTTGTAAGGATAAGATGGAAGGAAGGATAATGTGCCCCACCTTGAGCACCTTGGCGTAAAGTTGGACTATTCATATAAGCATAAACTTGCTCATGTGTATAGGCCATCACCAGTCACACCAAACACAACAGATTGAATACAACCTTTGTAGTTGGTAAGAGGGAGCCCTGTACTTTCTGCATTTCATTTGCTTCTGACCTCACTGTGGACAATTTCACTACCCCACCACAAAACACACCCATGGCATGTGTACTTGTCACTCAACATAACAGTTCAATCATCTGATGAAGTGAATTGCAGTGACAGTCCACGAAAATGTAGGGCATAATAACTTTGTTAGTCTTTAAGGTGCCACAAGATCTTAGTTGTAAAAAGTAAAGCAAAGCAAAGTTGCTTCTCTTAGCTTGGAAGAAATTGTATGCATCGCATTGTTCCGCTGCAACAGACTAAGATGACTACCTTTCTGGAAGTAACCTGTAGAACTGCCATCTTTTCTAGCGGAACGTCTTTGCTTGTAACTTCTGCATGACAGGCAGAAATTTGACGGGTGAAGCTCTTAATACCTCCCTGCTGGGAAAATAGCTGTATTTCTTAAATGTCTACTTGCTGTGTAGTTGTTAAAAGCATGGGGGAACTGTCCAGGAGAGGGAGGGAGGGAAAGGTGGTAACTCTGATAAACAAAACTCTCATGGGATATTTCAATTCTTTTATTAATAATGATGATATCCTACCTTTCTACTAACCCTCCCCCCATAGCATTCAAGGCAGCTCACAATGTTTTAGAAAATAATTAAAAGTAGAACAATGCAATAAAATCATAAAAGAGGCAATGAGTGCAGAAGATATATTAGGAACTTCAGTACTGGCAATCCAGTCTTTAGATTAATAAAAAGCTTGCCTAAATGAAACTGTCTTATGCCAAAATCCTATTCATGTTTAGACAGACGTAAGTTCACAGCCATGTTGGCTAGGGAATGCTGGGAGTTGTGGGATTATTATACGTCGAAACATGAATAGGATCACGCTCTTAAGCAGGTGACAGAAAACAGAGCAAGGGAGCTAAGTGAGCCTCCCATAGAAGGGAGTTCGACAGCAGGGTTGCGATAACAAAGAAGGTCTTCTCATACATCCCTCTCAGACTTGCCTCAACCACCACTGGAATGCAGAGAAGAACCTCCCCATTTGACCCTGGAAAGCTGGTAGGATGAGCCATGCTTTTGACCCTTAATGCCCTGCTTGTGAGCTCCTAGAGGCATCTGTCTGATTGCTGCTAGAAACAGAATGGAAGGCTAGATGAGCCCTGGGCTTGCTCAGTAAAGGTCACTCTTAAGTTTGTGAACCACCCAGAGAGCTTCGGCTATTGGGCAGTATAAAAATGTAATAAATAAATAAATAAAGTTCTTTAGATCAGGGGTGGGGAACCTCTTTCAGCTTGAGTCTGAATGGAATTGAAAACTGCACGAAAGTTGGGGAACCAAACCATTATTGGTTGGAGGGAAAAGGGGTGTGGCCATCTGGGGAACCCCAGAGTACCCAATTGGGACCCCAGGAGAGCTGTATTTGGCCTCCTGAGTTAGACCCAGACTTAGTTGTATCTAGAAATCATACTTAGTCATGGCTAACATAAATTCCATTATTTCAATGGGTTTGCTCTAACTATGACAGGAGGGCGATGTCTCTCCGAAACCCCATGGCTTCCCTCCCCCAGGGTGGCTTTGGATAATCCCGATGCCCAGAAGAGAGCATGTTGTTTTTGGGTGGCCATCTGGGACCAGAGTGGCCCCTGCCCTCTTCCTGCTGGAAGGCGACCAATTGCAGGTCGCCTTCCACTAGGCACCGCCCAGCCATGTCTCCGCTGCAACTCTGGAGTGAGGCAAGGGACTGCCTTGACATTGTCTTGCATGTCCTTGCCTTGCTCCAGAGAAAAAAAGTTTTTTTCCCCCCTCTGGAGACTTTTTTTCCCGCAGCTTCGATTGCATCTGTATCCCATAATCGACTGTGCAACCACCCTTGGGCTTTCTGAGAGTTTAGACAGCTCCTAGGTCTGGATCCACCACTCTAATTGGAAAAACAAATATGCATTAACAAATGTTGTCTTTCTTAAGGAAGAAATTGATCTATTCTAGGCTGGTGTAGTTGTACTTCAAAAAGATGCCGCTGAGATAGTGCAACCAGTGATGTAAACACTGCTGTTTAAATCAATTGAAATTTGCCGAAACTGGCCTACTGGTTTCTCCAGGTGACTGTTAACTCTGTATGCACATGTCAAAAACTAGTCTGGCAGTCATGGCAGATCCAGATGTGATTGCAGCTGTTCCATTACCACCATATTTTGCTGTGTTCCTGTTTATTATGTGACAGTTACCATCAGGAGTTCATGATCACATATTGCTTTTCAGGCCTGCAGGAAAGCTGTTGCCAGATGGATTCTGAAGGAAGATTATTGTGATGTAGGTTACCAATGTGGAGGCTTGGCTACTTAGGGCTAATTAGTTAACTTAGCTCTGCTATTTGAGAAATAACATTGCCTGAAAAAATACTTGAATCTGCACCAGCCCACATTTCATTTCCATTCAGCTTCATGGGGAAATGGAGAAACAGAAGATAAAGAAATCTCAATAACATAAAGATAAAGAAATCTCAACAGCAAATTGTAATAGCAAGCACTGCCACCTCTTTGTCGCAGACAATCCCATGTAACTGTTACTCTAGGCCAGATTTCCTTCACATTTGATTCCTAGGCTAAGGCTAAGAGTTCCTGTTTTGTGAACATTTGCATCACACAGAGAGCCTCCCTTAAATATGTTGCTGTTAAATTAAAGGGCATATCTATACACCACATCTAGAAACTGGTTGAATAACCATTCCTCTCCCCCAGGGAACTATAGTTCTGTGAAGGTGGTGGGACAGGGATTTGGGAAAATTCTCAGCACCCTCAGCAACTACAATTTCCAGTAGGGAAATTGTTGGGAAGCCATGATGGTTAAACTGGTATAAAACTGAAATTATAGCCCTGCTCAGACACGTAAAGCGGGGAAGCAGGACTGTGCTGGTTGGCCCTTCCCTCTTCATCATGTTCCCGCCACTCGGCTTCATACTCTCCACACTTTGGAAGGTGAAGCTCTGCAGTGGGGGACTCTGCTCTACTTTTGTAGACTTCACAATTAGCTAGAAACTTAATCCTACAATGGTGGGAACATTATCGCGGGAGAGAGGCCAATCACCATGAATCCACTCTTCCCTTCATGCGATTCCAATCACATGGGGATTCGGGTGAAGAGGGATTATCTTAAGATAGATATGCCTGAATTGGACTGCAAATTTGCATTGTTGTTGTAGTACTTGTGTTTGAGGCCATTGAACTTGCTCTTGATCCTTCTCAGTGGCACCTTGTGCGGTGGTTTGCCAGAGGCTGTTGTGAGGTCCATCACAGTGAGGGGATACTAGATGCTGTTGCAAGGCAGCAGTGGAGGTGATGGGACTGTTGGTACAATGAAGACCTGAGGCTGCTGAGTGGCTAGCTACACTCATGCCTGCTAGCAACTCAGCATGGTGCTACTTTAAAAATCTCCATGTTTCTTATCCCTTGCTGAGACACCCTCTGGTAAGGGAACTGGATTCCCCTTCCAATTCAGCAGCAGTGAACAGACTTGTAAGAGATAGCTTGACTCTGCTTATGTTTTTATGATCTGATGCGTAACCAGTTTGTGGATCTCTGATGGTGGGAAACCCCTGCATCCAAATGTGCAGTTAAACCAGATGAAAGGATTCCCATGTGGCAGTAGAGTGTGGACGACGATTAATAGAAGAGGTTCTCTCTCTTTTGGATGGCTATATATTCTGTACAGCACCAAGTACATTGTTGGTGCTATATAAATAAATGGCTACTTCATGCCTGATACAGGGCCAGACCAGGAAGTCTCCTCCTCCAATTAAGGTTCTGTGGCCAAAGCTCCCTTGAGGCCCCTCAATTCCTAAACTGATGCCCCCTCATGCCCCCGAAGAGGCCACCCCAAATTCTTTAGCAACAGGGATTCTTGAGGCAGTGTGGACAGGGCTCCTGATTATCTCACCTCACCCCTGTGATCAGAGAAGGAGACCAGATGCCTCAGAAGTAAGGGGGCTCCTCAGATGTAGGAGGACTCCTCAAGAGTTGGGATCCCCTGGAATCAGAGGAGATGTCTCTGAGAAAGCTCAGAAAAAACTACACCACCACCCCAGCAAGTGTGCTTCAAATTGCATGTCCTTAATCATGTTTCATTTTGGCTGGATTTTATCCAGTATTTGCAGCCTAATTATGTTTCACTGAGATTTTTTTGCAAACAAATACGCTTAGGATTCCAGCCTTAGAGCGTCTCTACATTAAGGGAAATCATATTATTTAACAGTTGATTTTGTGCTTCCTGGTTCTTTGGCGCGATTGTTATGGGCTGCATTACACGGTTGGAGAGGGGCAACAAGGGTTTTGAATTGAATACTTTCTTTCCATTCAGTTACATTGGGTTCTATCAAGACACCACCATCTAGTGGTGGAAGTTCCTGCTGTTCCCCATGTATTACCAAATTAAAAGTGGTTCATTTTATCCTGGGATTTTCAAAAGATTCTGGGGGAGACATCGTCAACAACCAAGACATCATGAAATTGACCCAAAAACTTTGGTGAGTGGCCAGGCATGGGTGTGCAATAAATCACTTGCTTAGAGGAGCCCTTTGAGATAAAACACATGGACAGAGGCCTACATGACAGAGTGCAGGTCTCTCTTGGGGTATGTGTGTCAGATGTTTGAATGCTTCCCACACATAAAACACACTCTACACATATAAAACTAGCACATCAAGAATACAGTTATGGGCTAGCTTTTCTCTGACATGTTAATTATCAATGTATTTTATTTGAGGTAGGTTTCAAATATTTGAACTCCCAGCTCCTCATTCAGCATGTGAAATGATACAGCCTAGCAACAGGCATATTTCAGATCCTGATCATGTTTAATTTCTTAGGCTGCCATCCTATGCATATTTATTTGGGGGTCCCGCTTGACCCAGGGGGGTCTTACTGCTGAATAATCCTACATAGGATTGGGCTGTTAGTCTTTCTCAGGTTTGCCTATGTGCCTTTAGCTGATATTTTAGGACTTCAGAGAAATAAGATACATTAAAAACACACACTAGTATAAACCTACTAAAACATTCACTGTTCTTACTGCCTTATGCATTTATTCATAGCCTATATATATTACCCATTATATCCTACCTCTTTTTCCTCATGTCTTCATTTTTAATAATATTGCTTATGTGAAAATTGCTGGATAAATTATTCAATTCTCTCTATAATCTAGTATATCGGCAGTAAAACTGCTAACCTACCTCTGTAAATACATTTGCAATAATTTAGGTCTGTCTCTTGTTCGCTTTCTCTTTCTTCCCTTTCCTCCAATGTTCCTAACTCAGGCTAGATGCACCCATTCATGAGGCTGGCAACAATGAGTGATACTGGGTTTCTCTTCACAGCATAATGAATGCAATCTGTTTAGGAGATGCGCGTACTGAGTTACTTTTCATTCCACATGAAATTTCATTAGCGTTAAGTATAGAATTAGTATGGGTAGTTAATTAATTCTTAATCACACCTCCACGAAGCCGAATCGCCATACACTATGTAAAATGAGTGGTGTTCCGGAACACATTTCTCCTGCTCAGACTCCATTGTAATGACTGAGTGCCATGCAGTTGCCAAGATCTATGTAACATGGTTTGATTTTAGAGTTCATCATCAAATGGGAATACTCAAAGTTTTACCAGTGTCTTTATTGTTTAGACATTAAGTCAGAAGTTGGAGTTGGAGGTCATGAATACAGTGACATCAGGGTAGGTTGCATCCATTTGTTTATTTGTTTATTAGCTTATTTATTCATTCATTCATTTGCTGTTACAGAGGAAACTCCTAGTAGCAAAACAAATCATAGAATCATAGAATAGCAGAGTTGGAAGGGGCCTACAAGGCCATCGAGTCCAACCCCCTGCTCAATGCAGGAATCCACCCTAAAGCATCCCTGACAGATGCTTGTCCAGCTGCCTCTTCAATGCCTCTAGTGTGGGAGAGCCCACAACCTCACCAGGCAATTGATTCCATTGCCGTACTGCTCTAACAGTCAGGAAGTTTTTCCTGATGTCCAGCTGGAATCTGGCTTCCTTTAACTTGAGCCTGTTATTCCGTGTCCTGCACTCTGGGAGGATCGAGAAGAGATCCTGGCCCTCCTCTGTGTGATAGCCTTTTAAGTATTTGAAGAGTGCTATCATGTCTCCCCTCAATCTTCTCTTCTCCAGGCTAAACATGCCCAGTTCTTTCAGTCTCTCTTCACAGGGCTTTGTTTCCAGACCCCTGATTATCCTGGTTGCCCTCCTCTGAACACGCTCCAGCTTGTCTGCATCCTTCTTGAATTGTGGAGCCCAGAACTGGACACAATACTCTAGATGAGGCCTAACCAGTGCTGAATAGCGAGAAACCAGTACCTCACGTGATTTGGAAGCTATACTTCTATTAATGCAGCCAAAAATAGCATTTGCCTTTCTTGCAGCCATATCGCATATCGGAAAATCTTATATTGATTCATAGATACAAATGATAACAAAGAGGGATTATAAGCATAATCAAGCTCATAACAGCTAGATTGCCTATAACAGTAAATAAGGTTGTACTGAATCCTGAATCCTGTTGGCGGATTAACTGTCACCTATGGCTTATTACCATACGGGCAACTGTCTGTAAGTGAATAATTTCCACATCATCAATTGGACCTATGTCTGTAGCATATACAAATGAAAATATCAATGGTTCCAAAGAAAATTCAGCCCTTACAATTTTCATAATTTCATAATTCCAATCAATTAATGGTTGTGGCCATTGATTTAACCTTGGATGGAGAGCCCTTGTCACTGGCTGCATGCACTATTCCAGTATGGCTCAAGGGAAAAGGAAGTGGCCTAGCAGTGATCATGCAGGAAATGAACACCACAAAGATGTTGTTAATGAAGTGTAGCCTTCTTGAAAAAGAGGGAAGCTGGGAAGAAGGAATGATTTCCATAAAATCTGAGTTGTATCTTGAGGACTGAGCTCTTGACATCAACAGGATGAATCCTGTATCATTCCTCAGGCTGCCAGTTCAAGATCTACTATGGACACATTCTGATTTCAGGAAGTAGACTAGGGAGAAGTTATCATAGAGGGGCCAGAGCTGAATGGTAGAGTACATGCTTTGCATGCAAAACGTACCAGGTTCAATCACTGGCATGAGGTAGCAGCAGCTTCCACGCTGCTCAGATCATGTAAGAACGGGCCTAACTGCAACATTTTCCTCCACCTGCAGAAGCTGGTGATGTGACTATAAACAAGACTTGACTGGCGTTTTGCACATGCAATAACATTGCCTGCCTGCCTGTCTTGTCTGCTTAACGTATCTTTTAGTAGGAAGAGCAAAGGCTAGTAGGGTACCTTGACATTTCCGAAATTTATGGGAACACCGGGCAAAATAAAACAAGTTCTTATATGAAAGGTTTGGTTTTGTGATTTACGAATGATAAACTGCCAAGAAATGTAAAGACCATGGAAAGCATCATGCCAATATTTCACGCTAATGAAAATGGAACCAGTAGGGAGCATTGTTGGTTTGGGTACTCTGAGATATTAAAACATTTGGAATGGATTTGCTCTATTAAAAACTTTCTCTCCCTTATTGCAATCGCACAAATTAAAAGTAGAATGAATTGTTTCCATTCATTACCAAACAATGCTTGATAGCTTTGGGTGGTTAATGTGGAAGCATTCTCCTTCCTGTCCGCTCTACTGTTTCACCTCTTTCCTAGGCGTTCTTTGTCATTTCGGCATGTGAAGCTGTTTGAATTTTTTTTATTTTTTTTTTTAAAAAAAGGCCAAATGGAATGCTGAGAGTAGGTTTGATCTAACTCAACCTTTTCAAATTACTACACTAATTTTCGACATATGAATTTAACTGTGTGTTTGGCCCTCTATAAACAGGACAAATAAACACTATATCATTTTTACACTTGAACTGTATTATGACTTTAATGCAGGCTTAGGTGAGATGAGGTCAGAGGATACAATTAAACGGATCTGGTACCATCTGGATATTAGGGTCTCTTTAACCATGCTTGGGTGATTTATCCATCAGCAACTCATGTACTGCTCCATAAAAATTGATATCTGTTTTGTTTAAAGGTATTAAAATACAGTGTACTTTCGAAATTAAAGGCTAAAATATTGCGTAGTTGCCAGCAGGTAGTTCTATTCCTTATTCAGTGAAAAAGAAATTCCCTAATGCAAAACTACAACTGTTACAGGACATTTATTCTAGACGTATACAGAAAGGAAAACATATACTTTTTTTTTTAAAGAAAGGCCTATTGCAGGATGGGGGAAACCTCTTCTAAATCATGTTATAATCACTGTGTGAAAATAGTTTAATATGATTACTTCCCTTGTTAAAGGGTTATATATCTGTTACACCTTTTAGCACAATTAAATTTCTCTGTGCAGAGCTCTTAAGGAAATGCCACACAAACCTGTTTAATAATAAGAACACAAAGCCATGAGAGTTCCACATTTTTTTATTGCAAGTTTGCAACTAATAGTGTATGGCATTATCCTGAATGTATTCTGTAATCAAACTAAATTGATGCAGAATCAAATATTTCAACTGTCACTGGTAAGGCAAATGAATAAGAAGGGAGGAAAATCCTGAAAATAAATAAATCATTCATCAATATTGTTTACCCACCACTCGCCCACGCAAAAAAGCAGGAGAAACCAAAAATTACTGCATTTTGAAAAAGTAACATTGATTACACGTTTCCTAAAAAAAGAAAAAGAAAATAAATAAAAATATCCAACAAAAAGTCAACAATACTTCTGGACAGTAATTTATATAGTTTAGTAATTTGGCTGTCAATAGGATACAAATAGCACTAATATATTACTATAATGCTTCATTTTCATTAAGACATCTGCCAAGTTCTCAAAACCCTTTTTCCATTTGGGACTTGACTTATAATTGCATAATCCCTTGGGGGAATGTCAATATTATTTTAATCAATTTTAACCACAATACACTATGGATGATTACATTGCAATGTCATTTCCAAAGTTACCTCCTCCTATTAGTCATTTGCAAAGGGAGAGAACACTATGAATGTTGGTAAAGCATGTTCTGAAAAGAAACCAACTACAATGGTTAAGAATGGGCACCTGTTTCATTTAGATCTGTCACAGGAAAAAATATAGATATATTCCATATTCCCTCTCCCATCAATGGTCAAAAAAAGGATCACCTTGAATTTGTATCATCAACACTTCTTCTTCATCTCTTCTGTTTTTCTTTTTTACTACTTACCTGTACACAGTAATTCCACAGGCCAATTCAGCATTCACATATAAACAGGCTGATAATATCAGTGTGGTGAGCTGCTGGATGCATGACTGAATCTAAGGCAATGTGGACATCTGCTTGGTTTACCAAGATTGATGACTGTAGCTGATTATGGCACCCCAAATTTCAAAAAGTGGGATATAGAGGAGTGGGAAACATAATCCGCTTTGCCACAGACTCAGAGGTCACCCAGTGCTTGGTTTCTCTCATCTCACAACTGATATATCAGGTATCTTTTAAACATTAAAGTAGTACCAAGAGAACACCACTTTTCATCTCATGGCAGTTATATAACATCTCAAAGCCCTCTACCACAATAGTACAGCCTATCATTTATGTCTTTACTCTGAAAGCATCACTCCCTGCTCCCTGCCCCCCGCATCCATCTCAGCTAGGCAATAGTTTTTATGTTAAGGACCTGCACAATTGGCCCTTGCAATGTTGTAATAACACAGTATTTCTGTGGGACAAACCCATGGGCAAGCAGCAAACCACTTGGTGCTACAGTCTAAAATGTATCTATAATGCCCCCCCCCCCCCCCGGTATTCTAGGCTGAAACCATCTTATCTCCTGGTTGTTACCAGTACTATTAAATGCTTGAATACTTGGGGGATGTAAAAACTGCTGAAAGGAGTTAATACCACCTGTGGTGTACTAATAGTTCTTAGAGTACTAAATATTAACTAGAGTACTATTTTCAGGTGATGAGGTGGCTAGACTCAGATTGTCAGGGCTGAGCCACAGGCAGCTCTGAGAGATGAATTAGAGGTACAGGACTGAGCCAGAGCTAGGATGTCCTTGTTGCTTAGGCAAAGCCCAAACAGGGAGCCTTTATAGCCCTTTCTGTCCAAGGGTCAACGTTGATGAGCGTGTCTAGTACCTGAGAGTACTTCACTGCCAAGATGTGCCAAGCTGCATTTGTGATAACTCTCTACATGGGACAGCTGCTCAAAGTACAGAAGGATCTAGGTCTGGCGCCAGCTACTGACCCAGGCATAGGATGCCAGGGTATAATTTAAGGGGAACAAATGGATGATTTCTTTGGTTTAATATTTGTGTCATATGGATTCTCTCTCCTCCCCACCCCGTTTAGGCTAGTTCTGTATCTGAAAGTAGGCTCTATGCATCTACTTTCCAGTAACTTTGGAGTAAAAGGTTTGAAGATTATTGAAATTTGACAATTCCACAGTTTATGGACTACAGATAGAGGGTAGAGGGATGGAGATTATCAAAAGAAAGCAAAGATCAAAGGATGAGGAAATGTGTGTTCGTACCAAAAATAAGCAGTAAGATTTATTAATCAATGAAAAATTAGGGACAATGTTTGGTTACCCAAGGTACATATTTCCTGCACATATTTAACATAGCAGCGCTTACACAGTCCCAGGCGCCTTTAGACGCTGACCTTGGCAATATTACCAGCGTAATATTTTCCAAAGGATGACTTCTTCCTGAACTGAGTCTCCAATATATTCTGAACAAACAAGCTTTCCTCACCAACAGGCATACAGTAGCTATCTTCTTTTTCCACCTGTTTTTTCTTGAATGAGCCCATTTCTTGTGTATTTTAGGCCTTTCAAATGTGATGTGTTATGCACACATGATTCTGCTAAAAGAAACTATAAACCATTTGTTAATCATTGCCTGTAAGACAGGTGCATTTTCTTTACAAATTGCAATGGAGAAGGAGTGCATGGAGGTAATTTAAAACTGCATGTTTAATATGCTCAACATATTTGGAATTATTATACACTGTTTGTATTTTGTGTGACAGAGACCAAGCTAGATTGGAAGGCTGCAGTCCTGGTTCCACCAGTTGGTGGCAAAATCCTTGAGTGTTTCAAATGATTCAGGACGGCACTTAAGCTACTTTGATAATGGGGGCAATTTGGATGTTGCTCTCATAGGGAGTTTGCAGAGACATGTTGAACTCGGTGCTATTTCACAAGTTCAGGTTCATCTCTTGGATTCAGTTCAGGTAGCCGGCGGCCTCTGTGTGTTTGACATTTCAGTATAAGCTCCAGGAGAAATCTGAGGTAACTTGTAGCAGAGTGCTCACTATCCTAGATAGAGTGTCGAGTTGTATGCATTAATAGAAGCTGAAATTTGAGCATGAAAAGCCTCGCTGCACTTCCAAACTCTGCCCTTGTGGTCTTCTAGCATGCAGCTGGATTGACGAATAAATGAATGAATAAATTTGCAGTATTTATAAGCTGCTTTTTAGGCCCAAGCTGACAAAATCACCATACAAATAGAGAAATAATACAAGATTCAGTTAGGTACAACAGCTAGGTGTACATTTTATTTTATTTTTACCAAGAGGGAAACTGCTGTGAATCCCACAAGCCATTCTTATGGAAAGGCTGGAGTTAAGGGATATGTTTTCAAGGACCTCGTAAAGACCTGTACTGAAGGTGCTAAGTGTAAATCAACCAGAAGGGAGTTCCATAACTTGGGCCATCACTGAGAACACGACTCTTATGCTCATCAACCTAACTGATTTTACTAGTGGCACATGATCCAAAGTAGATCTGAGGGTACAGGCAAGTCCCTATGGATGAAGGCCATCTTTAAAGTAAAGGGGTAGAATAGAATGGAAGGGGAGATCCCCAAGAGAAAATCCCACATTTTAAAACTTAATGATAACTTTGCTAAGGGGCACATCTGGTCCCCTTTCTCCCCGAATAGTTGGCTGTCAAACTAGCCCTATATGCAGCCATTTCTTGTCAATTACCATGTATGTTTCCTGGTTACACTTTGTTCCCTTAGACAGCTGAAACACACAATGCAATAGACAAGGCAAGGCTATATATAATTTGACAGCTGCAATTGTGCACCTCTGCATTTGTGAAAAACTGACACACACACACACACACACACACACACACACACACCAAATTACAAAGACATTTGTTCACATCCCTGGGTTTGATTTTCCAAAAAAATATTCCCCTGTTTTGTGCAATTTTAAAAATAAAATTAAAAATTGCTGAACGAATGACAGCCCCTCCAAAGTTCTACTTCGGCACCAGCAGAGGGGCTGTCACTGCGGCATGGGCAAGATCACTCAGCAGTTAGCAGTGCCAGGTTTCGATGACACCTCATCCCATAGTGGGTACAACAATCCCTAAAACAAGCCATGGGTTGTCAGGTTGGCTTTTTGCCTACACACAAGCCACCCTGCAAGAATTGGTCCAGGTCTGCATGAAACAACTCACCGTGGCTTGTTACCCACAATGGGTTGTCGTGTTGTGCGAATCCAGTCAATGTTGTCTGTTCTATTCCAATCCATGGGTGAAGGCTGACATAACATTTTAATATTGGTCACAGTGGGTCTTCCTGTTACAGTGTGATCTTGGCTTCATAGCCTGCCTTACATAAATACACCAGCAAGTTGACCCATTGTTGTGCTTCTCCCTTGAATCATACCTTGAATCCTCTGTGTGACAACCTTTCAAGTATTTGAAGAGTGCTATCATGTCTCCCCTCAATCTTCTCTTCTCCATGCCCAGTTCTTTCAGTCTCTCTTCATAGGGCTTTGTTTCCAGACCCTTGTTTCGCCCTTACCCCATGTTTCCAATTGGCTGCACTCATTTCAAAAAAATGTATTTTACAGCAACACAGAGAATGTTTATACAGATGGACATTCACCTTTCACCTCATAAAATTTATTTATTTATTTAAAATGCATAAACCTTTTTTTAAAATAATAATACAAAACTATACCAAGTATTGGAGGAATGTGTTGATAATGTCATGGGCACCAGCCAATAGCTCCATCTTTCTCCAGCCTGGATGCCATCCAGATGATTGGACCACAATCCCCATCATCCCTGCCTATTGACCATGATGGCTGGGGCTGATGGGGAACTAAAACATCTGAAGAGCACCAGGCTGAAATAGATGCTCTTCATGGGTTGCTTTTCTCTCACACCCTTCATTCAAACAGAATTTGCTGAACACATGCAGAACCCACTTAGGTAGTGAGGGTGTCAAACCATTCCACTGCTCTTAAGGTGAGGTAGTTTGAAAACCCCTTCACTGTGTAAATGTCTTCCCACTCTCTGATTCTACTCTGATTTCTGACTCTGTACATTGAACATATAATATTTTGCTTTCACACAGATTGTGAAGAACAAAATCAGAACACAACCTTAATTAAGCAGTTCATTTTCTAAGAGGTAAAGAAGGTTCTTGCTTGGCTTAAAAACAGCAGTCTCTAGTGGCCATCACAGCTTTTGCCTGGAGCAATTCCTGGGGAATTAAAGATCAGCTTTTCCAGTCCCACAAAATTTCTCAGACCACAAGAGCTTAATTGAGTTATCACTAAAAGGGTTAAAGAAATTCCGACTCTTTTACTGTGCGAATCCTGTCAGTGAGATGCATTTGGAATTCCCGTTTAAAAGACATGTAATTGCTTCAGATTCTTTATATTATCATAACTCTTCAAAATTGATTGGTTTTAGGTTTATGGAAAAATATGCAAATGTGCAGAGAAATATGACACACATTTCTCATCGTGGAAATAAAAGTAGTTTGCTGAGAATCCATTTGATTGCATTTGATTACTGAACAAAATGTAATTATTTAAGGTACATGGCTTGAGGTTTCTGGAGGGGCACCCTGTATGGGTGAAGTATTTGGTATACTTGATTTTTGTTTGCCCGCATTTGAGTGGTTTATTCACATATATTTTGACAGGACGAAATATTAAGTAAAGACTTAGTATGAATAATTTTCACTAGGGCTGAGCCAAATGCTATCCAATGAACACTTTCATTGTGAAAAAGGGGTTTTCAACAGGAAAGGGGGACTTCCTTGAAATATCCCCAAAGCTTAACCTTTTTTTGACTAGTTAGCTGCTGTTTCCAATCATGATTGCTTGCTGCTTTGGTATCATTATTTCATTTGAAAAATACACTTAAAAAACAAACTAATTGTCATAATGTGTCCAGCCAGATTTGGCTATATGATGAGGCAATGGAGGACACATGAAATTAGTTTAGAGTGAGGACAGTGCTTCCTGATAAGCCCTGCCCTCACTCTGAACAAGCTTCATTTGCTCTCGATGATGCCATATCATAGCCAAATGTGGAGGCATGATGAAATTATTGTTATCATGAAGAATGCCCCCCCTTTTTTTCCAAATGAAGTATAGCAACAAAAATGCAACTGTTCTGGGCTGTAAAGTTTCTCATAATGGAATCCTGCTGTCTGTACCACAAGTACGGTGCCGGGTGCAGGTTGGTGGCCATCACTACATAGTATGGTAGAAAATTCCATTGTTTGACTATTTGTAGGGTGAAGAAGTACTTCCTTTTGACTGTTCTGAATCTCCTACCAATCAGCCTCATGGGAAGATTCCAAATTCTATTATCCACTTTCTGACACTATTCATAATCAGATAAACATCTATCATATTTCCTCTTGCTCACTTTCCCTCCTAAATGAAGTATCCCAACATTGCCTTGTAGGGGAGTTCCTCCATCCCCCTAATCATTTTGGGTGCCTTTTCCTGCCCCTTTTCCAGCTCTGCGATATCCTTTTTTGAGATGTGATGTCTAGAACTGTACACAGCATTCAAAGTGTGGTTGCACCATAGATTTGTACAATGGCATTATAGTATTACTACACTCCCACCGTGCCCAGCAATTTATTTCCTAATGGAGTTTGTCTTTTTCATGGCTGCCATGCATGAAATTAGAGTATTTAGAAGTTTTACCTCTTTATTGTGACTGGAATGCCCTTTTATCCAGCCTACGTGAAGCAAGACCTACACAGGTTGCCAATTCAAGGTGTTGGTTTTATCCTTTAAAGCCCTAAATCGTGGAGAAACTGGCTATCGAAGGGACTACCTGTCTCATATGATCTTATCTGGTTATTAAGAACGGCAGGAGAGGCCCTCAGAGTTGCATTTGCCAGTCATGGCATGAAAGGACCTTCTCCTGTGTTGCCCCCAAACTATGGAATGTGATTCCTCAAGCACTACAATTAGCTCCCACTCTCTTGACTGTTAGAAAGGGTGTGAAGACACATTTTGTTTAATTTAGCCTTTTAAATTAAGTAGTTCTTGTTTCTCATTATTTTAAGGTTTTATTGTTTAAAGTTGTGCACTGGCTTGATGGTTTTTAGCAAATAAATGAATAGGTTATCCATTAGTCATCCATTGGATAGCTTCCTAATTTCATTCACCATCTCAAGATCTCCTTGAGCATTTTTTCAGGGGTGATGGCGGCAATATTCCTAAATTACATTTGGTGCCTGGTATTAGATGTACAAGCTGGGTTTAGAAAAGGCAGAGGAACTAGAGACCAAATTGCCAATATCCGCTGGATAATGGAGAAAGCCAGGGAGTTCCAGGAAAACATCTATTTCTGTTTTATTGACTATTCTAAAGCCTTTGACTGTGTGGATCATAACAAACTGTGGCAAGTTCTTGGTGGTATGGGGATACCAACTCATCTTGTCTGCCTCCTGAGGAATCTGTATAACGACCAAGTAGCAACGGTAAGAACAGACCACGGAACAACGGACTGGTTTAAGATTGGGAAAGGAGTACGGCAGGGTTGTATACTCTCACCTTATCTATTTAACTTGTATGCAGAACACATCATGCGACGTGCTGGGCTTGACGAATCCAAGGTTGGAGTTAAAATCGCAGGAAGAAACATTAACAATCTCAGATATGCAGATGACACCACTCTGATGGCTGAAAGCGAGGAGGAGCTGAGGAGCCTTATGACGAAGGTGAAAAAGAAAGTGCAAAAGCTGGGTTGCAGTTAAACCTAAAAAAACACCAAGATTATGGCAACCAGCTTGATTGATAACTGGCAAATAGAGGGAGAAAACGTGGAGGCAATGACAGACTTTGTATTTCTGGGCACAACGATGACTGCAGATGCTGACTGCAGCCAGGAAATCAGAAGATGTTTACTTCTTGAAGATAGGTGCTTTTGAACTGTGGTGTTGGAGGAAAATTCTGAGAGTGCCTTGGACTGCAAGAAGATCAAACCAGTCCATACTCCAGGAAATAAAGCCAGACTGCTCACTTGAGGGAATGATATTAAAGGCAAAACTGAAGTACTTTGGCCACATAATGAGAAGACAGGATACCCTGGAGAAGAGGCTGATGCTAGGGAAAGTGGAAGGCAAAAGGAAGAGGGGCCGGCCAAGGGCAAGATGGATGGATGATATTCTGGAGGTGACGGACTTGACCTTGGGGGAGCTAGGGGTGGCGACGGCTGACAGAAAGTTCTGGCATGGGCTGGTCCATGAAGTCACGAAGAGTCGGAAGTGACTGAACGAATAAACAATTGCTACCCGCAGTAGTATGGAGTTGTTTGGCCCTTTTGAGACTTCTAGCTTGTTGGACTCTACAGAATAGCATGTTGATATAAAGAGGGACACCATAGCTATTTTTAGAGTTCCACATTGTGATATTTTGGAATAATGATTTGAGAGTATGCTGTATGTTTAAGTTGTCTGTCATTCCATATGGAAGAAATGCTAGTAGTCAAGACGTATAGTCCACATATATTTTAGCATATTTCAACTTTTATTTAAGAATTCTATTTTCTATATTTAGCAACCAATTCTAAAACTGTAATGAGAAGAGAACCAATAGCTTGGTTCCTCATCTGTTTGCTGAGGAGTTTTTATAACAGTTCTTAAGCAGCTTGGTGTAATTACTTAATCCACCCTTCTCATAAACAATTATCATCCTTTCCCAATTAGCTACTCAGTTATAATCTGCAAAATCACTTGCATTAAAATAATCCATATGTTTTCACAGACCTTGCTTGGATGAATAGTGTCTCCCTCACAGCTCATTTGATCTTCTGCAGTTGAATTTCTTCTGAAATCACACATATCAATTCACTGTATGGGCAGGTTCACATGAGGAAACAAGGGACTTTTGTAGGATTCTGCCCCATCTTGTATTGAATGAAGATCAAAACTGAAAACCAAATAGGTGAAATGTCTGTTCTCTGGGTAGTGTAGAATACATTTAAATCTGCTGTGTAAAATACCAAAGTTCTGTAAACAATGTAGAATACATCAAAACCATACAACAACAACAACAACAACAACAACAATCTAGCACAGAATAAAATCAGCAGCAAAAAATAAAACCGTTACACATTATAAAACCAGAATTATACCAGTAGCAGAATAGAGTACTAAAAGCAGTTCTTAAAATGCCTGGGAGAATAGAATAGTCTTCACCTAGCACCAGAAAGACTATAATGGAGGCCTCTTGAGGTTTCTTCTGGTGGCATCATTACTTCCCACTTGAATCAGCAAGAATGGATACCAGTCAGTGGGCTTAATGAGTTTGAGCAAATTCTCTGTCACATCTTGGATATATACTCCACTGGAAGGCAACACACCTCCCAAGATGACATGTCAAGACTACAGACATCTGCCTCCATCCATCTCAGTAGGAAGTCTCCAACCACCACAATATATCTCCTCATCAGAGTCTTGTGTTTGTCTAGAACAGAAAACTAGTATTGTCTGGGGAGAGCTGAGGTTATCAGCTGAAAATCTGACCTTCAGGGCAAGGCCCATAGCTCAATGGTAGGGCACTTTCTTTGCAGGAAGAACATCCCAGGTTCAGTCCCTAGCATCTCCAGGTAGGCCTGGTAAGAAAGCCCCAGAGAGCTGATGCCAACCAAGGTAGACAATAGGTGGACTAATAGTCTGACTTGGTGTAAACTAGTTTCCTATGATCTCGGTGGGAAAGACCAAGAGTGGGATGTAGGCCAAGTGAAAGACTGAAGTGGGAACCTGAAGACAACAAGAAATGGGAAGTGGTTTAAATGGAAGCAACAGGGAATCTGAGTTTTTGCACCTGGCTTCCAAGACATAAACTTGGTGGGCGGTATTGTTTTGGGGAACTGATGCTGCTTTGAAGAACAGCACTGCCTATATGTTCACTCCCCACCATGCCTCAGTTTACCTTGAGGGTTGGTTTATCTGTTTAATGGGGAAATAATTTAAAAATCTGTTCATGTACATATTTTGTAAGTCCCAATATGTTCTTACAAGGGAAACAATGTCATAGAAGTTTGCTGTTGAATCATCCCACCTCTCAGGGAAGTGAGGGAACATGAAACAATATAAAATGATAGTATAGGTTATACATTGGAATTTATATAGCTCAATTATCTCCTTTGTAATTATTTTAACCACCTAGATAGGTAAAATCTCCTATGGATAATCTTTCTGCCCCTAAAGAAATTAATTTTGTTTCTTTTGACTTCAACATCAGTTGTGGCTGTGAATACTTTGTGGTGGATTATGTCTGCAATTTTCTATTTTTTCCACCATCTCATCTCCTAGATGTGATAATAATCCTATGTGTTAAACTAGAATAAAAGTAATTTTCTCTTGATGATATTCCCCCACCCCACCTTAGTCTTCCTACCTGAAATGGCATTGTTGCATATACGACTTAATTTGTATTTAAGTATATCAGGGATTGTGTTATTAGTGCTTGGCAGAGGTGATTTATGTGTAAATTCTTATTGAACTGAGTTGGGTTTCTAGAATTGCCATAATGGTTAATTCCTGAAACAGAAACATTCCAGAAATGGAAATGGTTTTATATTGGAACCTTATAGAGCAAAATTCTAACAAGGTAGTTTTGATATACTTCCATGTTTAATATTATTTATTGTTTCCCAAAGTTGGAAGAAAATAGATGAGCTCATCAAAATAGAAGCAGAATTCCTTTTCTAGAAGGACTAAGCACTGGACCCAAACATACAGTAGATTCAAAAGAGCTTTTCAAACATGCATTAAAGTGACCATTATGGAAGATGAATTTTCAGAGACGATAAGGAATATATTTCCATCAGTGAAATAGAATATTAATCTGAACGTGGTTCTATTTGCAAGTGGGGAGAACAAGCTGCTTTGCAGCACAATTGGATCAAATGCAGATTATATGATACCTGTATGTTTTGCCTAATATGGTAAATAGCACCAGAGGGGTGGCGGGTGGATTTTAATTGGGAAAATGGGTTAAAACCCGTATCCCACACCTCAGTCTTCACCCAGCCCATGGCCACAATTAATTAATTAATTAATTAATTAGGTTCATTTATACCCTACCTTTCATCATGGAACTCAAGGAGTCATATATGGCATTTTTACATGGTCTCCCATCATGGCACTGACCAGAACTAGACCTGCTTAACTTCAGCAAAGTGTTTGCCTCATGCACTTGCAAACCATAGGGAGATCCCATTCATGCTTTTCCTGTACTGTGTCCATTTTGGTTCTGAGTCACGAGGATTGACTGTGAACTGAAATGCCTAAAATCAAATGGAGCCTTCATGTTCAGAGGTAATATTGGGGAATGACAGCAAAAGGGGGCTATTGTCTTCAGTCTCTGCTTGAGGGCTTCTTAGGGGCATCTGGTTGGCCACTGTGGCAAGCAGGATGTTGGATGAGATGGACCTTTGGCCTGAACCAGTAGAGCTCTTCCTGTGTTCTCCTGGAGACCAAACACTGTTTGGCAAAGCAATACTTCAGACATGCCAGCTGGGGTGCAGCCCCTGCCCCCAAATCTCAAAAGTTTCAAACAGTGAAACGTATGTATTTGAAAATTGCTAACTTTTTACCATGCCAGAAAGATAATTGAGCCAATTTGAGACTGGTTAGAACAATCAGTTCTTGAGAAGCAGCCCATAGAGAGACAGTGTGGTGTAGTGGCTGAAGTGTTGGACTGAGAGTCTGGTGATCCAGGTTCTAGTCCCCACTTGGCCATGGAAACCCACTGGGTGATTTTGGGCCAGTCACATACTCTCAGCCCAACCTATCTCACAGGGTTGTTGTTGTGAGGATAACATAGAGAGGAGGAGGATTATGTACGCCACCTTGGGTTCCTTGGAGGAAAAAAGGCGGGATAGAAATGCAGTAAATAAATAAATTAGTAACTTCACACAACAGGCTAACCCACACCCAGTGGTTGAGTGTGGGTTGTCGCTAAACTGTGGGTTGTTTGTGGAACCATGGGTTAGTGTTTTTGTCTGAACCCAGGATGTTTTCCACAGGGTGGCTTGTTAACCATGCAGTGTAGCTTATTTTTCTCAAACAAGCAACTTTGACATCCCATGGTTTGTTGTTGGGATGTTTAAGATGGTTAACAAGCCACCCTGTGGAAAAAGTCCTGGGTTCAGGCAACATGCTAACCCAGAGTTCAACAAATAACCCATGGTTCAACAATAATGGTTAATGTGTTGTATGAACCCAGCCCCTGCCAGGTTTGGTGCATGTAATTTAGGAACGAGAGAGGAAGTTTTTCAAGGTTCTCCCAAGAGGAATTGAAGATGTAAGTGTAGGTTTGCAAATGTGTTTGTGGGATGTCCACATCTTCTATTTTCCCTTGGCAAGATGTTTGGTTTTGTTTCTTTAACATGAAAGGTGCTCGGCATTCTCATTTGTATAATTCTTCCGGGCAGGATTGTATTGTCATATAGCGTTTGTGAGATCTTCCCCCCACCCCACCTCTTCATGTTATGAATTTATTAAGTACTTGGGGAAAGGTACTCGGTGCTATAACAGATTCCGTTTGTAAGTCTGCAGCCCACGGGCAAGACAGAGTTCCTCTCGGAGAAAGAATGGATGTGCCATGTAGCTCTCCAATAAAATAAATTTTGTGTCTGGCAGGCCGTAAAGTGCTCGGGCATCATGAAAGCTATTCCACAGGATTAAGAATTATTTCCTGAATAGACTGAACAAACAACAGTAGTTCCAGTCTAAGGCACTTCATATGTTTCAGAGAGAGTTCTAAAGTATAAAAATGAGGCCTGGGAAAACTAGAATCCCTGTGCTGTGATACCGGCTCTTTTAGCCAAAGGCAGAGCACCAAACGTTCCCCGCTCTGCCTCTCTGTCCCTTTGCTTTGCAAACTATGAAGGGTTAATATACTCCCTTCACCATTTATACCCTCTCTGCTGTTGTGTTGACTTAAAATAGATTTTTTCCATAGGCTGTAATGACCATTAACTTTACTTTCATCTTATTCTCCACCCCAGTTTTCTTTAGCAAAATCCCTTAAAATGCTGGTTTTCAACTACACTGGTTTTCATAACTGGGTTACGGCCTGGCCTAAGGTATACCAGTACATTTCTCTGTTTAGATTTTTTTTTAAAAAAATGGGAAAGACTGGAAGGAAGATGCAGGTGTGTGTGTATGTGTGTGTGTGTGGGGGGGAGAGAGAGAGAGAGAGAGAGAGAGAGGGGGGGGGAGGGAGGGAGGGAGGGAGGGAGAGAGATGAAAGTTAAACATATATTGTAAAAAAAAAAAAAGGAAAAAGCTCATATTGCTGGTTAGGATGAAAATGGCCCTTGGGACCAAAAGAGTTGAAAACTATTACTCTACCTCACTCCTCAGGCCTCTGTAAATAATGACACTAGTAGCATTAGCAGCTGAACTAATCCATCTTTCACCTCTCCCTGTAGGTCTTTTGTCTGTATTTCTTTGGAAGGGTTCCACAGGAAGCTACAGACATCTGTCCCTCCATACATGAAGTTGAGGTGAATGTAGATGCTTGTGGAGCCCAAATGGTACTACCCATATCCCATGCACAATAGGAAGATATCAACAGGGCTGGTGCCAGACTATTTTGCGCCCTAGGCAAAGCAAGCTACTTGCACCACCACCATCACCACCCCAAATTTGACAACTTCAATTCAGCTGCTCAAGAAAAGTTTCTGAACTATTACATTTTCCTTTCATTATGTTTTTTTCTTAAAACAGCTAATTTGTATACAACTGTGGCCCATAAAGGGCAGTACTGCGCCCCTCTGAGCTCTGCGCCCTAGGCGGCTGCCTAGTTGGCCTAATGGTAGTACCGGCCCTGGATATCAACAGGGCTGGGTAAACTCCAAGGGTTTTTGTGTTGTTGTTTTTGAACAACCAAAAACTTTAGGGGAAAGAACTGCGAGGGGAGAGGAATTTCTAAACCACCCGTTGAGGACTAAGCATGTTAAGCACCACAGAATGCTGACTGACTGTAGGAGGGGAAACTGGAAAACTAGGTGGAAAAGGATATTCATAGACAATCATGGAGGAGGGCACGGCTGACTTGAACACAAAACAGGAACATTCCATAAGGCAATATTTTGTTGCAGGTCCCAGTTGTGTAGGCCTAGTTCCCACTGCAGTGGAGAACTCATTGGCCTGTACTACTTCAGACTAGAAGTTGGACCTCACATGACTGAATGTGCCTCCATACAAAATATTCCCTGAACACTAATATATTAGGGAGATTATGTTCCTTGACATGCTGTGCACAACATGTTTTTGTACTGGGAACAGGGCCATTCAATTATATGAGTCCCCATCAGAATTCTGAAGTGGTACAACCCAGTCATAGGTCTACTGTGAAGGCTAATGTTATTTGCTTATATTATGAACTTTGCTTTAACCTGGATGTTGTAAGCCTATATAGCATAACAGCCCTTACTATTGATATGCAACCTCAATATTAATGTACATTTAATCAAATGGACTTCAGGTGATTGAAAGAGACTGGTGTGGAGGGTTTTTGCCAAAATTACATAAGCAATGTGCTACCCAATTCTGATACTTAATGATTGTAGATATTTCTTTGCTTTTCCACAAGTTATTTCAGTTAAAATATATGTGATAAAGCCAGTTTGCAATATGAAATAGATATGACCAGCTCGTATGTATGTATGTATGTATGTATGTATATTCATGTTCATTATGGGCTTCTCTAAATAAGCTATGTATAGCTCCCTCAGTTCCGGCCACTCACAGAAGTTTCTGGGTCAATTAAATGATGCTGTAAACAAACAGGATGTCTCCAGTGGCTCCCTTATTCCATTGTAAAATAGTTCAGAGAAAAGCTGGAATAAACCTTTAATGGTGCGAAATCGGCAGTGTGTTAAGCTGGCATTGTGGTATAAAGTTGCTGAGGAAGGGAAGAAGGGCTTTAAATGGAGGGAGAAGAGAGTAAAATGCCTCCCTGCAACAAAGGGAGGCAGATCTGATCCTCATGTATCTACTCAGTCATAAGTCCCATTGTGTTCAATCGGGCTTACTCCCAAGTAAGTGTGATGAGGGTTGTAAACTTACAGCACAATCTTACTCAGAAATAAGGGCTCCAAGGAAACAGATGAAAACAAGACACTCCCACCCCCCGCTCCTTTGCACACCTGCCAGGGACCCTGCTTCACAGGATTGTGATCTTTGTTTTTATTTATGCAAATGTAACTTTTTTTTTACCTAATATTAAATTTGATCTACATTAAAACGGAGCTAAACACCTTTTTATCTTGTTTTAACCAGCTTTCATGGCCCTGCTAGCATGAACCAAAATACCAGGCTAAACATCTGGCAGGTCTCCAATGTTCAACATGGCCAGGGAATTAATATCCCAATTCTGTGAGGTAGATGAAACAATTATGTTTGAAACTTATGTTATTGCATTTTCTAATAATAAGTTTTGTTTTGTAAACCACCCGGAGACCTACAGCTGTTGGGCAGTATAGACATTTAATACATACATACATACATACAAACATAACCATTAGGAAGAGTGAGGTGGTCACTTCAGGGTGCAAATTTTGTGTAACATGAAAGGGAAGCAAATTATTAGTTATTTAAGGGAATGATCCTGTGGCCCCTAAACAGTGTCTGAGGGGCTGTAAGATAGTTCAGATTCCCATATCCAATGTTGGTGACAACACTCCGACCTCAGAGCTGAGAATTGGAGCTCCAAGTCTCCACCCTTTGCAGACGACATTGAAAGAACTGCACTGGCTGCTGTAAAGGAAGAGCGCCCAGCAACCTGCTGGCTCTTGACTGGATTTAGCACGGATCCCCAGGCTCAGACACTCACGGCTCACACAAGATGAGGTTTAAGACCATTTATTTGGAAAAGGGTAGGAATACATGGGATTAGCAGAATAAAACCATAAAAGCATGCATAAAATGTATAAGAACCCAAACCAAGCAAGCTAAAAACTAAAACTACAAAGTTATACGTCACCCAGACCGCACTCAGCCGACACCTCCCTGTTCTCTTCACGGGGTGTGTGTGTGTCTTTATACTATTCATTTTACTCCTTCCCCCCTCCAGCTTTGATGCGTGGAGTTTCTTCACACTTCAGCCCGGGATGGCTAATCACTCAAGGACACCGGACAGTTACAATCAGCCTGGCTCCGGTCGTCTCCCCCTCACGCAGCTGCCTGGTTCTTATCTCCCCTCCTGAAGGACCATAAAAAACCCATAAAATTCATACATTAAAACCCATGCCAGTCCCAAGGTCCGATTAACCCTCACCTTACCCTTACAGCTGCTCTCCAAGGTTAGAGGATGTGGATAGGGGGCCTTTCGGTGGGTGGAGAGGGGAGGAGACTAGAGTGGCCAGGATACATCATCATCATCATCATCATCATCATCATCATCATCATCATTATTATTATTTCCCAACTTTTCCCCCAATATTGGGACTCAAGGCAGCTTTACAAAATGAAAACATACACAATTAAAATATATAAATAGAAATATACAAAAGTTAAAAATCTAATCAAACCATATATAATATTAAAACATTTAAAAGATTAAAAAACAAATGACAAATACAAGAAATCTGGTGCATTAACAAAGGTCCAGGCTATTCCCAAAAGCCTGCTGGAACAAGGATGTTTTTGCCTGCCTCTGGATGTATAGCAAGGAGTTAGCCAGTCTAGCCTCCTTGGGAAGGGAGTTCCAGAGCCTTGGAGCAGCCACCGAGAAGGCCATGCCCTGCGTTCTCACCAGGCATACTATGCACCTTGAATTGAAGAGAAGATGTTGGGCCAGTCCTGGGTTAAATGGAGAGAGAATGTCTAAGGATGGAGGAGGAATTCATTCAGTTCACATTTGTTTGCAAATTTCCTCATTTCACACATTTTAACTACTATGTGAACGGAAACTTAGCTTTTCTTAAAAATTCACACTTCGCAATGGAGTTCTCCAATCAAACAATACATACAAAAAATGTGTAAAATACTCCCTGGACCTCCCATAGTTGCCCACCCCTGCTTTAAAGGGAAGGCAAAATGATTCTTAAAATTAAGATGAGTTCCCTGCCATCACCTCCATATTTTTTATTCCTTTCATTTATGCAGAAAAAGTTTGTGTGTATGTGTATGTATGTGTTTCTGTTTTGTTTTTAAGGACCAGGTACTCTGACCTGCATAAACAAACTTGATTCTCTTGTGATTTACCAGCACGGTAAAACTCCAGGTACACTATTGTTTCTTTCTGCAGGCACTTTAGCAAACCCAGTGAATAGCTCACTGGAGAAAAGTTGTCACATCCACTGATTCATCAACACGTTCCCCCCTCCCCCACCCCCTGCAATTGCGGTACCTGTGCCATCTGTGTTTAGCACTTACAAAGAAACCTCTTTGCAACTGCCATACAAATCAGGGGCACACTGAAGGTCACGCTGAAGGGAATTTCAGGACACCGAGAAGATGTTCAGCTGCACTGTGGGAAGCAATAACAGCATCCCTACACAAGTTCTCTAAAATCCCAAGCTGCTCCTCCCCAGCCTGGAGCTGCGGAAGGTCCACTGGGAAATGTGTATTATGCCTGGGTTAATTTACTGATTAATCTCTAGTCAGTGGTTTGTGCTTTCCCCAGATGGCCAATTAAAATTTACAACTGGCAGAACAGTGCCCTGTTGGCAGACTGCTGTGGGGGCCAAAGCTGGAGGCAGTGACAGAAGGCGTGGGCCTAATTTCTGCCTCTTTTTTTTTTTTAAAAAAAAGAAGGAGCTTCCAGCTTTAATCAGAAGTGGTATATAAGCCAGGTTTATGCAGGAATTGTGGGATACATGGTGCAGTTTACTGCTCCGGTGCTATTTACTCTCCAACACTCCCAGGACTGCGCCAGTCTTCCAGGCATCATCGGTTTTACCAACAGCAAATATAACTGACAAAATCAGCCAGGGGGCACAACTGATTTAACAGCTTTTGAAATGTAATAGCCTTCTCCCTCCCCCTGCCACCCCCCCCACCCCGATTTGCGGTCCCCACGGATTGATAGTCTAATATCATTCACTTCCTCACAAATATATAAAACATTCACAGTTGTTTGCGTAAATCAAAGACAAAGTGCTGTGTGTGAAGCTGATAATAAGTAATGCTGTGATACATATAAAAGATAACATACTTTTATAGCAACAGCGGGAGGGGCGGGAGTCACTGGGTTTTTGTCATTTTGCATTCCTTCCCAAATTGCATTGGCACACAAATCTGAATAAAACATGGCAACAAACAATTTCAGATAAATTTCAGTAAAGATGCTCATTTCACCCGATTGTGTGTCTGTGTGCTTAAGAGGTTATGGTAAAAAATAAATAAATAAACCCAGCAACCATAATCAATCATGCGTTGGTTATTTTGAATAGAAAATCCCAAGTCTAGTTTTTGATCTTGGGCAGCAAATTTCTTGAAAACCCCCAAATCAAGTAATAATGATGTGTGTGATTAAGGCAATTTGTAATTTTAGGGCACTCGACTGATTATAGCGATGTAATATATCAAACCAAAATGACCATAAAAATGTACTTGGGACTATTTCTGCCATCATATTGAGCAATGAAGTCACAGTGACTGTACACATGTAACGTGCGCCATAATTTGTCACATAGTTGTTGTTGTTGTTTTTAAGTTGGCTTCATGAATATTGATGGTAAACTTAATAACAACAAACCCCAGGAGTATAGTCAACTATTGCTGCACAATAGGCATAATGCCCATTAATACAGCAGGAATTAGATGCACAGACTAAGGAAAAAAGACAGGAACACACACTATGGAAACGATGCTGAAATCAACTGCTCTCGATAGCACATCCCTTCACACTAGCACAAACAAATCATAGTGCTTTATTGTAATGTGTGCATGTGTGTTCTATTTAAATGGGAAGGTGATTGAGTCATTCCAAACAGGAGCACAGTGCAGCAATCCATGACATGGATTGGAGGTGAACTTATGAAGTGAGGGGCTGAAAGCCTCCCTATGCTCCTGGAACATCTGCTGCCCATGCTAGGCAAGCTCACTTCTCAGAGGCCCCATTCAGAAGACACCTTAAACCACGGCTTTAACCATGGTGAATAAGGTTTTCTGGCTTAACCACTGTGGTTAAAGCTGTGGTTAAAGTGTCTTCTGAACACAACCCTGCTTTCTGGCTTAACCACCATGGTTAAAGCCATGGTTTAAGGTGTCTTCTGAATGGGGCCATTGGGTCAATTTTGGTATTGAGGGGCAACAGATAATGATGTTTCCCCAAGAAAATTCTGTTTGTCTCTGACTTTGACACAGATAGCCCAGTAACACAAGACTCATGCCTTCGATCTGTGGACAGGGACACCACATTTCAGGTTCCAGTGTGGTGGGGGAAGCAGGTTACTGGAGTTAGGCGAAACCTACAGCAAAGTTCAAAAGGCTCCCCTTGCATATATTCAAGACTGAAAATGAAGACAGACAAAGAGATCTATCAAATGAACACTCATTGTGCTACTTTTTATGACTTCATAATAAGTGCAATAAATGAGTGGTCTGAAATGCTGGGTGGGGGATCTCTCTGCCTTCCTGAAAGAATCAAGAGCTTGCTGGTTTAGCTGGGCAGGTGTGGTTTGAGTCTTGGGAGTGCCTGGCATTAACCACCACAAAGCTTTAGGCGGCTTCCAGATGGAGGATTCCAAGCACTGCCAATCAGAAGGCATTGTGTTGCAATTCCACCTCCCCCCGCCCCGACTGGACTTTCTGCATTAAGAGAAAAGGCAGAAGAATTTGTTGGAGGGGGCTAGGGAACCACAGGAAGTTTGCAGAAGGAAGATATCAGCATCTGGAACTCCTGTAAATTCTGTGACAAGACAGGGTGGTTGCACTATAAGACCCAAGTCTGCAAGCACCCTTAAAGCTGTTTAGCTGTCCATTCCACCTATGTTGCCAGAATTCCTGTTGATAGTGAGTCTTGTCCCATTTGTTGCAAAGATAGTCTCACATTCATGGGTGCAGTCTAGGTTCCACAGAAATGGAAAGGAAGGCTAAGAAAACAGGAAGAGAGGCAAGAAGGGTGCTCTTAGACTACCTCCAGCTTTCAACACTGGTAATCAGAAGGAGGTGTTACTATAGTAACTTTTTCTCAAGGGCCATCAGTTATGGTCTGAAGGCGCAGGGTGTAATAACTGGAAGGGGAGATCTCTTGAAAATTCTATGCAGGGCCGGTGCTTCCATAGAGGCCACTCAGGCGGCAACCTAGAGTGCCAAGCTAAGAGGGGCGCCGGGCACAGCGCAGCACTCATGCGTGTTGGCTGTGAGCTGGCCCGAGGATTCAGCTGGGCCTGGGCAGGTGAGATGGCGCCTGCCCAGCCAAAGCAAAGCCAGGGATGCTGGGGTGGGGTGGGGCGGCTCCACGTTCGGACTTCCGGAAAGCACGCAGGAGAGAGAGAGAATGTATGGGTGAATGGGGTGCATGGGGTCTTTGAGTGAATGCATGTGTTCGTGTGTGTGTGTTTGTTTGGAGTGAGTGATGCTGAGTGTGTGTGCGCGCGTGTGCGTGTGAGTTGGGGAGGATGATTTGGAGGTGATATTCCTATTAAATAATGCATTTTAGACCCATAGATGTTCCTTTCCAATTTGTTTGCTATAATTGGCATGATGTATTTCTTGCACTTCAAAATAAATGTAGCAGTTTCAAGTTTTGTGCTTCTTATTTTTTCCAGGAAACAAATGTTCTTAAAAATCAAAGTTGGCATTTTTGGGGTGGGTAGGGTAAAAGTAGCTCACCTCGCCTAGGGTGCAAAATAGTCTGGCACCAGCCCTGATTCTATGCATACCATAGAGCAGGGATGGGCGACTCCTCAGGCGGCAAGAGTGCAGCCCTTGGGGAAGGGATCTGGTGAAGGGAGTCAAAGGTGCTCCCTGGATCCCCAGAAGTTGTCAATCCTGCTATAGAGCCTGACTTCTGTGATGGAAGAAAAATGGGTTATATATGGTTGCTAGTTGGATTATACATATTGGATTGTACATCTCTTGAGGTGCAGGCAGTGTTCCTCCCAAGAAGCTGTGTTTAAGTCCACGTGATTATTCCTCCAAAACGGCTGCATTTCCAATCAATAATGTGACATGTAGGCATTTCAACATTGCTCGTGAATCTGTCCCTTCCCCTATTAGGCTTGCAGGGTTGACTTTGTTTTTTACTAGAACCCAAAGGTCCAGCACCTGGAACTGGGTGCAAAATAGTGGCTCAGGAAGGCAGGGATAGAAGTGAGAAACAAGGTGCCTCTTCTGAACAGATGCTCAGCCCAGGCAGTACTGGAACTGGAGCTTGCTCATTATTTATTTATTTATTTATTGCATTTATATACCTCCCCATAACCTAAGCTCTCTGGGTAGTTTACAATGATTAAAACATGAAACATTAAAAACAAATATACAAGATTTAAAATCATAAAAGCATAACAGATTACAGATTATCTATCTATTCTGAGTCAATTAAAACCTCAACATATGCTGTTAAATGCCTGGGAGAAGAGAAAAGTCTTGACCTGGCACCGAAAAGATAATAATGTTTTTGCCAGGCGAGCCTTGTTGAGAAGATCGTTCCATAATGGGGGGGGGGGGGGCACCACTGAAAAGGCCCTCTCCCTTGTTGCAATCCTCTGAGCTTCCCTCGGAGTAAGCACCCAGAGGAGGACCTTCTATGTTGAGCATAGTGTACGGGTAGGTTTATGTCATAAACGCTTTCACATACAAATCTACTTCTATTTCAGGAAGAGGGGAAAACCTCTGTCATCGCTATGGTTAAATCATCAGGAGTCAGAAACCCTTGCTGTTCTACTACAAATAACTAGAGATCACCAGTAGATCCTGATTTACCCTATGCCTCCTTCTCTACAAGAAATGGCACCCTGGCTTATTTATTTTTATACCGCCCAATAGCCGAAGCTCTCTGGGCGGTTCACAATCAAACTATGAAGCACGAACTATGGGATTGATGTGATGCGATAATGATGTGATGTGGCCTTGACCTTGGCAACTCCCCACACCATTCTTAGGAGGCCAGGATGATTATTCTCATACAGCTGATGGGTATGGAGGAGGAGAGTGTGCATGCTTGGTCCAAGCTTTTTATTAACCATCACATTACACCACCCTTCCCCAACCTGGTGCCCTCCAGTTGTTTTAGACTTCAACTTACGCTTCAAGGAAGCTCGTAGCCTTGGCTTTATATTTGACTCCTCGCTCTCCTTTATTCCTCATATTGAGGCAGTAGCTAAATCTTGTCGATTTTTCCTGTATAATATTGCCAGGATTCGATCATTTTTGTCTGTCTCTTCCGCCAAGACGCTTGTTCATGCACTGGTTATTTCACGGTTGGACTACTGCAACCTTCTTCTCTCTGGCCTTCCTTCCTCTCACATCAGTCCGTTGGTTTCTGTTCACCACTCTGCCGCAAAGATCATCTTCTTGGCTCGCCGCTCTGACCATGTTACTCCGCTTCTGAAATCTCTTCATTGGCTTCCAATTCACTTCAGAATCCAATATAAACTTCTCCTGTTAACCTTCAAAGCTTTTCACGGTCTAGCTCCTTCCTATCTCTCCTCTCTCATCTCACACTATTGCCCCGCTCGTGCTCTTCACTCCTCTGATGCCATGTTTCTCGCCTGCCCAAGGGCCTCTACTTCCCTTGCTCGGCTCCGTCCATTTTCTTCTGCTGCCCCTTACGCCTGGAACGCTCTTCCAGAACATTTGAGAACTACAACTTCAATCGCAGCTTTTAAAGCTCGACTAAAAACTTTTCTTTTTCCTAAAGCTTTTAAAACTTGATGTTGTGCAGACTTTATACTGTTAGTTTACCCTACCCTGTGCCTGCTTACCCTACCCTGTGCCTGTTTGCATTCTCTTCCCCTCCTTATTGTTTTACTATGATTTTATTAGATTGTAAGCCTATGCGGCAGAGTCTTGCTATTTACTGTTTTACTCTGTACAGCACCATGTACATTGATGGTGCTATATAAATAAATAAATAAATAAATAAATAAATAAATAAATAAATAAATAATAATAACTTCCATCAGCTCCAGCCAGTGTGGCCAATGGTCAGGAATGCTGCTTCTGGGGGAGAAATGCTGGACCATCAAGGGTGAGCTATTCCACCTGCTCCCCTCCCCCCCCCCACCTGGAGACATTAAAGCAAGGCTGGAGCTGAAGGCTGGGGAGTGCTGCTTCTGGGGGAGAAATGCTGGACCATCAAGGGTGAGCTACTCTACCTGCTCCCCTCCCCCCCACCTGGAGACATTAAAGCAAGGCTGGAGCTGAAGGCTTTTTTTCCCTTACCTGGTTTGTTTTGCTGTACATGCGTGTTTAGTATATTTTGAATATTATTGTGATATTGTTGATTTGTACATTGTTAAATATTGTTGTAGTTTTTAATTTTTGTAAACCCCCAGAGAGCTTCGGCTATTGGGCGGTATAAAAATGCAATAAATGAAAATGAAATGAATGCTGGGAGTTGTTATCCAAAACAGGGAGGGCACCAATTTGGGTGAAGGCTACGCTACACTAAGTTTACCACTGAAGAGTCTCTCTAAAAGGGAGGAGCAAGAGGGAATTACTTCATCAATGTTCTGAAATGGTGACATTATCTGGCATTCCGACACAGCTTGTATTATTTTGAAGGAAGTGAGACTTGCCATTTCCAAGCTATAAAAACTTTAGGACAGAAACTGACTTTGGATGACCTTCTTTCCTGTTGCTAGTCACAGCATAGCCTATTACAGATTTTCTACATTCAAAAAAAATCCAGGTGCTTTACTGGGGCTTAGTGATTCCACTTGCTTTCTGAGATTACGATTGACTCAATTACACAGGTGGCCATGGGCGGTCATGTGATTTGAATAGAATACTTCCACTTTCTTCGTGCTCCATTCACTTTAATGAAACATCGCCATCTAGTGGCAGAATTAGAGCGCAATGCCAACTTAGAGCGCACAGCCAATACTGCACTTTAAAAAAAATAGCCGATTACCTCTGTATGTTTTTAAAGTAGGATAAGGGGGAGGGAAGCGCAGGATCCGTCCTGGAGGTTGACAACATCATCTAAAGGACCCACAAACTTCCATGAGTCACCAATCATGGGCATGCAATAAATCACTCATGTAGGGAAGCTCATAGTCAATGATCCATTGGTGTTTTATCTCCTCTCTAGTAATACAATCCTTTGTGTTATCAAGAGTGTGCTTCAAGGGGCTTGGGGGAAGTGGTGAAAAGCCCTAGGAAACTCTTTCCTTATTCCTCCTGCTCATCTTCAGTTTCACAGAAGGGGATTGGAAAAGCAAAGATGTGCAACACAAATGCCCGAGACAATATCCATAGCATCTGACTAGAAACATAATGCCATGTTCCATTTATCATGTGGTTCTTATGTGGGAAATCTCTCTCGGGCTGTAGAGTATTCTAATTCTTACCTTTCTCCAGAACATAACACACCTGACAAAGACAAAGTAGAAGAAAATGGTATGTATGAGACTTTCAGCCGAAAGGTCAGTCTGCATAATTTGAAGCCTTGCTGCATGCCTTTGCCACAACTTTCACTGTGGCTCACAAGAGTTAAAATAGTTAATCTAATGCTACCTCATTCCCCCTAACCCCACCAGTGGCCAGTGAAAAATAAAAGTGTGAAATGCATAGATTTTGATACGCTCTAACCTGGGCATTTTCCAGTTCTTTACATTTGACTCCTAGTGTCAACAATCATGTGTAAGAATGTAGCACTACGTTCATCTGGTTTATTTAGCAAAGACAAAATCTCCCCTCCCTCCACTGCCCTGCAATTTGCCACTCCATTTGGATGGTGAATTAGGGAGGCTATTCTGCTATTTTGTGGGTGGGTCGTTGCTTATTGGTCATTGCTCTTGATTTTCTGTCTGTCTGTCTGTCTGTAATTTTGCAGTTGCCACAAGCAACAGCAAAGCTCATAGTAGCAGTCCAGTGGCTGACATCCTCCCACAAAACACACAGAGAGAGAGAGAGAGAGAAGCCACTTCACATGTCATACTGCAATGTCTGGGTTGCCAGGGCCAAGTAAGGTGATGAGCAAGCCCAGAAACTCTGTGAAATCTATAAACAACCCAGTTTCCAGGTTTGCATGTCAAGAAACAGCCGAGGAACAGGGCTTTCTTGTGTTGTTGATTGAAAGTGGAAACAATAAACACTTTGCTCACCTCAGCAATTCCTGGGTTAAACAACCCAGAAATTGCAGCATGATGTGCGAACCAGGTCAGTGCCCCGCTTGAAGCAATGCTACATCATCAGAAAAGGGTGGGATAAATATTTAACAGCGCTGTATATAATATGTATATATAACGGAGCTGCGTTTTGGACAAAGGCTAACAGAAAATTGGCAACTCTTAAAAGACAGTTTCCAGTGCTAAATGTTGTCCTATCCATCCTGCTAGAGACAGCCCCGAGCACAGAAATGGTGAAAGCAGAACATGATCTCTTGCCACAAATACAAAGTGAAACTCAGGACATAGAATTACAGTCCCTTAATATTTACTGTATATTTTTGGGGTTGTGGTACCTTATGGTTGTATCCAAAGTTAGCCTAATTCATTTTAATGGGCATACTCTAAGTGCACCTAACAATGGATATAATCCTTTATAACAAAACACAAGCATTTTGTTTTTGGCTGTAACTTGTCTTTCTTTTACTGAGCACAATATGCCCTCAATTAACATTTTTAATTTTACTGCAGTGGGTCACAAACTGACCTTGCTACTATTGAACCAGAAAGAACTTTTCACCCACATGGTTAATGAGAAAGAAATCTCAAAGCATGGCAGTCATCCACGTGGGAAGGGTTTTTGTTTGTTTGTTTTTATGGTGGCGGGCGGGCGGGCAGGCAGGAGGAGAGTCAGTCTGAAATTGTCCAGTAGAATTCACAAAATGATGTTTTAAATTGTGTAAATGTTGAATAGAACATTAACTGGCTGTAAATTATTTGCAAATAATGTAAAAAACAAAACAAAAATAGCATCACCCTAAAGCCTGGGAATGTTCCACTCAATGAAAATGTTGCCTTTTAATTCAATGGAGCCTTGTTTCCCCCCCCCCCCAATCACTATTTTGGAAGTCAAAAGGTAGACGATCTATCTTACCATGGATTCTCCCATTCTAAAGACTCTGGGCATGTCTAGACCAGGGTGGGGAGGGAGGAGGATCTCACGATACTCTGCTCGCGAGATCCTCCCCTTTGTACAGAAGCACGTGCGACATCCTGTGAGGAACGAGGGATGTTGCGCCTGCCATTTTTTAAAAAAGAAGATAAGCGCATGTGTGCTCCGACGAAACAGTAAGTTTTTTAAAAAACAAAAAACACCCAATCCTGCTCCTCTCACCCCACCCCTGATGGGCATGGAGCTCCTGAAGAGCTCCGTGCCCAGTTCCCGCCTACTCGCATTTACTCGTGAAGAGCTGGGATGGGCGCCCACACCTCCTGCAGTCTCAGGACAATCCCGAGACCGCGGGAAAAATGGGTTAAAACTGTCCCAAGATATACTGGGGAAATGGAGGGAAACCTGCTCCCAGGATCCCCTGTGCATCATGTGGACGATCCCCAGGATATCGACTGGTGTAGACATGCCCAGTGTGTGTGGCAAATCAAGGACTCCTACTGTCTATGTTGACAGTACTAGCTGAAACCCTGGTAGACCTTCAGTTTAGTCTTCAGATTTGCCAGTAGTCTGCGTTGTCAGTATATAGCTAGGCATGGCCATTTGAAAGTATGCAACCTGAAGCTTGACTCTGCTATCGCTACCCCTTCCTACAGCCGACTTGTACTGTCAACTCTCTGTCAAGCACCTAATTCTTCAGGGCCTATTCCAAGCACAAGCTTAGACCATGCCAACGTGGTCAATTCCAGCTGTACTTAGTGCACCTTGAGTTGATCATATGGACCATGTGGCTAATTTGTAGTGGTAGTAGGCTGAATTCAATGATGCTCACAGATGCATACAACTGGTGTTCTGGGAGTGGTTGGAAATTAGCATGGATTAGCTTTAATAACTCCCACCCCTTTGTAGCATCCAGTTGATAAGAATCCTTTACTTAATGTCTAGAATGAGGATGATACGATGGACAATCTCCAGATATGTCCTAAATACATATCTAGGATATGTGAACCACCCAGAGAGCTCCGGCTATTGGGCGGTATAGAAATGTAAGTAATAAATAAATAAATACGAGCAAGGAAGAAAACAAATATTATTCTCATTCATACTGAAAATTAATCTTCCAAAACCTAATCATAATGGTTAGATAATCCCATGGCAACTTTCATTTCTATGACTGTGCCTTAGCTTTGCTTGCAGTTTCAGATCAGTCAAGAGATATATTACCTTTTACAGGCACTAAAGCTTACCACTGCATTTCACTGCCATGAGAAGTTTCACCGTTAAAGGTGGTCTAAAAATAATTTAAAATAAAAATTAAAAAATACTTACTGTATAACTCAGGCGAATTATTCCCCATTAATCGATAACCACAATTTTATACTGGTGGCTAATGACTAGTTAAAGAATGCATTTTTCAATGGAGATTTATGGATGAAATTTCATCCTTCAATAATAATAATAATAATAATAATAATAATAATAATAATAATAATAATAATATATTTCTAACTCCCCTCTCCATCTTGATCAAGGCGGGGAACAACAAGAAGTATAAAATACATAAAATATTAATCAAAATACAGTATACATTGTTAAAACTTCCATAAAAAACATACTAAAAGCATCCTAAAATTCCACTGGATAGGCCTGCCAGAAGAGATCAGTCTTTATAGCTTTCTTAAATGCTAAAAGACTGTTAAGTTGACGAATCTCCTCTGGCAGGCCATTCCACAGTCTGGGAGCAGCAGAGGAAAAGGTCCTCTGGGTAATACCTGTCAGCCTAGTTTTGGCTGGCTGAAGGAAGTTCTTCCCAGACGACCTGAGTGTGCAGGGCGGATTGTACGGGAGAAGGCAATCCCACAGGTAGCCTGGACCCAAACATTAGGTAGGGCTTTAAACGTAATAACCAACACTTCATACTTCGCCCGGAAACTAATCGGCAGCTAGTGAAGAGATTTTAAAACTAACTTGAAGCCTGGTTCCAACTTGGGCCTCTACCAGAGAGGACAACTCAGGACTGAAAATCCAGGTTCCCTGATGGCAATTACAGAGAATGCTGCCATTTAAAAGGCAGGGTCAATTCCAAATGTATACACCTGGTACAGCCACAGTGTTGTGGAAGGACTTCTTTAACGGGATGGCTGGGAAAGGATGTGATGTTAAAAGCACTGAGGAGCTGGGGTAGAGGTCTCTTAATGCATGGGTAGAGGTCTCTTGATCCACCTTCTTGCCATCAGTTGCAAGGGTCTAAAATGCTTGTCTCACTCTGGTCAATGGAGACTCCACTCAGCCAAGGAACTCTCTGAGTGGCCTTGGGTCACCCTCTCCCAGCTCAGCCAACTTTACCAGGTTGTCATGAGAGGCAATGCAGTGGAAGCAAAAAGCCCTTTGTACAATGAAAAGTGCCTTGCCAACTATACATAAGAATAGATTTCCTTTCTGGGTGATATGGAAGGGCAAGACGCTATTTGGTACAACCTCTGCGTTACCATGCCTTACTATAAGTCAGCCTTTAATTAAGCCCAAACACATGCCACTGAAACAACCACACACTGCTTCCCTCTGTTGTCTCCCCTGTGTTAAATTGTAGATTCTAAACACCTTGGGGGCTGGGATTTGGACTCTTGCACACTGAATGCACGTTGTTGTTATTTAATTAATTTATGTACTGCTGAACATATTTTAAAATATCTCTAAGTGCTTCACAAAATACATCATAATATGCATTAATATACAATTGAAATACATAGAAATTGCTAAAACATTTATATAAAACATCAATAAAAACATTAATAAAAACCAATGCAACAGACAATTACAAACAAACAGACTGAGTGACACATTCACTCTGGGAAGGCCTGGGTAAAGATCATAATTAGCGCCCAGAGCCTGGTACAATTGGTGCCTGCCGAATTGTTGTTGTTATTATTTTGTTTTCATGAATAAAAGCGAATTATTAATTCACAAGAGCATGCTGTGTGTGTGCTATTTATCTATTGTTTTCAAGGATGAAACCCAAGGATGTTTGGGTTGTTTCCAAGGATGACAAACTAAATGCATGGGGCAATATTCAACACAGCTGCTGCACTCCCACTTGATCTGCTGAGCAAGCAGGACTCACGGTTCAAAAATCAACGCCAGAAATGCTTGTTTCTGGATTGAGACAGTTCAACCGAGTGTCCTTCTGTAAGCTCCACTGACATTCATCGTTCCAGAAATTAGGATTCTACAAGTTTCGGGTTGCTTTTAGAACCACTATTTCACCGTTGTGCTAGCGGTGGGTCGCTCTGGCAAGTGGGCAGGCTTGGATCCTGCCCTTGGCCTTAGAACCAAAGATTCCCCTGTATGAGGGGAGTGCCCTTCCATTCATGCAGCAGGAATGCTGCTCTCCCCCCCCCGCCCGAACCACAGGCTTAGGGATATATGCGAATTTCATTTTTGCTTGCAAAACATGTGAGCATGCCCTATTTGAAGCCGTGAATGTGATCGCGACCATGTGTCTCTGAAAATGTTTGCAAATTGCTGGATATGTGCTCGTATACGATTTGCACAGTTTTTTATTTATTTATTTATTTTATTTATTTATTTATTACCTTTTTATACCGCCCAATAGCCGAAGCTCTCTGGGCGGTTCACAAGCTCTCTGGGCGGTTCACAAGTTTTCCAGTTTGATTCTGGGCAAATGTCCTAATTTGCGCAAATTTCACATTTGATAGCTGGTCGATTTGTGCAGTTTTCTCGTTTGAACAGAACGAGCAGCGATCACAAAGGTAAAAGGGAATTGGGCACGGCGTGAGTGGCAAGACAATGTGTGGAGAATCCTAGCGACCTTGAATATCGCTTGTTCGCCCTTCCCATGCTGCAGTTTCTCTCAAAGACATTCCAGAGCTTCAGGTGCTCTGGAGTTGAGCGCACCGTGACCTCAGTGTGGGGATGGGGCTGCAGCTAAGGGGAAATAGGTGATTCCGCCGTTTGACAGCCAAAGTGCCTTCCATTCATGTAGGGGGATTTTTTGTATGCAAGCCATGCAGCTTCTTTTATTATTTATAAACGCACTGAGGTAAAAACAAATTAAGACTTTTTTTGTCCATCTTCTCTGCTTCCAAGAGAATTTTTCATCCAGTGTATTATAGATGTACAAATGCTGATTCAAGAGGAAAAACAAAATGATATACTGTTTTTTATGTTTTTTTAAATTTTATATACTTTTAATGTTTACTCTTTTAAATTATTGTAAACCGCCCAGAGAGCTTCGGCTGTGGGGCGGTATATAAATATAAATAAATAAATACTGGCCTCTCTAAGGATTTGGAACTTTCCCTACAGCCACCCCCACCTCCACTCAATATAAACTTGTTCACTATCACTTCAAAGATATATCAGTTCTATCAGCCATGTGAAGCTGACAGATAGCTTTCTACAGAATGGAGAAATATCATACGGAACAGAAACTATTGTGAATCATATCTTTAAAAAAGAAAAAAGAAAACAGCCTGGAAAACACATTTATTCAATGAAAAAGAAATTAGTCGTTGGTGAAGAAATATTGTAAGCGGCCAGCCCTTCTGCCACTGAGCCAAATGTCTTTATCAGCCATGTAAATGCAATAAAAGGATATATGCATAACATTATAGGTTTTATAGGCAAGCAAGGAACAAAACCATATAAAATAGCATTTCTGTCTTAAAATTTTTGTCTTCACTCTCAGCACAGGTTAAAGTGTGTGTGTGTGTGTGTGTGTGTGTGTGTGTGTGTGTGTGTGTAGGGGAAAAAGGGTATATCTGTCTGTCGTTTCCTAATGAAATATATCAATGCATATTATGCCCAGCTTTCTGTGAGAACTGGACAATTTATAAATGCTATTCACGTTTAATTAGTAGTCATTTCTTCTCCATAAGCATATTTACTTGGGTCCTTTGTTCCTACGGCAACCTAGTGAGAACTCCTGCTACAAGAACAGTCTAGACTAATCTAAAAAAGAAAAGGGAGAAAAAGGAATGTAGATTAATGAGCAACCTTGATATTAAGATTATACTGCACAGACCAAGTATGAAGACTGGTGAGAAAAGCATTATAAAGAACCTACAGCTAGGAATCTCTTATATCAAGAAGCCTATTTATAGCAATTATGGATTTTATTCATTCAAGTGTGCCCTGTAGTACACAGAAGTGTGAAAGCGTACTCATTTAGTACTAAGTTTTCTTTAATTGGCCATCAGCTCAGGTAGAGCCTTTTTAAGGAAAAAAATAATTGCAATCCATTTCCAACCTTGTTTAAAATATTTATCATGGGAATAGCTGAACAATATTCCAAGCATTTTTGTATTTATGGATGCTCCCCTCACAGACATAGCTGCATTTTAAAACAGGATGAGTATCTAAATTTACTTAAAGCATTAAAACCAGTCTTGTAGAGAACAGTCTTGCAAATAAGGACTTGTAATTTTTTTAATTAACACTTTCAGAGGGTTTGCCTCAGATGTGAAGTACAGAGTGTTGTTTAAAGGGCCATTTGAAGTAAATAACAGTTGCAGAGGAAATAATTAGAAGTGTTTTTGTCTCCCAGGTACTCATCTGCTCAGATTAATCTGGATATCTTTTTAAAAAGTGTCCTAAATTGCAAAATAAAACAAACAAGTGGTGATAAAGTCTCCCATGCTGAGGCCAAACCATTATTTTATTTACAAACCATGGCAGTGGAAGAAATGACTTGACATCCTTTTACTCTATTTTTAAATAAAACATCATCTATAGTAACAAAATATTTACATTTCTAATACTTATATTTTGGATCTTTATTTTGGATTTCCCCCCTTTAAAAATGGTGCACAGGTTCTTTTATTTGCAACTCTTTCAAGTAGTATGTCTGAGGGTTGAGAGAGGGGCTACAGATGCTGTCTTTCTTAGTGCAGCGAGTCTAATCTGAAACCTCTAAATGGCTTCATTTAAAAGTAAACAGTGTTGCAAGTCTCAAGTTTAAGTAAGAGGATTCTGAGCTTGCTCTGTCTGTATTTTAACATTTAAAAGATTTTACCCAGTTGTATTTTTTGAAATCGTGAATGTACCTGCTCCTCTGCTCTTCTGGCTTTAAAATCATATATATGCAACTTCATTTTGTATGTTGATGTTTTCAGGTAATGACCAATCAGGTGTTCTGCCCCTGTTATCTCCCCACCCAACTCTCAACCTTCTTTACCCCTTCCACTGTTGTATCTGTTGTTCATATCAGAGAATAAATCCATAAGCCACTCTGTTGAATTATGATTGATCCTATCTTTAAATTAGAACACACCTTACCTGAAATTGCGCTTAAGGACTAAGTTAATGTTAACTAAGCTACCTTTGCAAATATAATTTCTCAGTCAAAAACATTTACTCAAAGCAGAGAGCCTTTATTTTAAGAATTTGACCTTTGTTTCAGGATATCTACCAGCAGCATATGACAAAACAAAGGGACATGATCCAGTGTTTTCTTTTTAAAAAATATTACGGAGTAAGATCTTCATCCAGTGTACTGGTACAGGCACAGGACCTCAAATCCATGTATGTGTTTCTACATGTAGAAATTGCACTCACTGTGTTCAGGAGGGGATTCATGTGGAGTTTTGCTGTACAACGTAAAATGGTTCTTCAGCCACAACGCTTTTCAGATAGCTAGATTAGCGGAACTGTTTGTTAGATGGGGCAGAGGTTTGGTGGTTTAAATTTCTGCCCTATAGATCAGTTGAATAGATGTCCTATGTATTCCTTCCAGTGCTGTGGAACGCTTTACATTTTTAGGTATATGCCTAAACAGTAAAGTGTGGATGTGTGATACATGTGTTATATAGGTACACTTGTCAAGAAAACTGGATTGCCAACAGCTTCCTGTCAAAGGCACAGTGGTTGAAAACCTAGGTTTGCTACTGCACAATGTGTGAAACAGCCAATTACATGCTTCATACTTTCTACTGGCCCAATTCTATGTAAAACCTATCATATAATAACTGCAGAAACTTGCCACACAGCATAGAAAATCAGTCATTCAAATTTATCCTTATTCTCCTAAACATACAGATTAGGATTTTTTAAGAAACATTAACAGTGATTTTAATGTATGATAGCCTTTCTGCCCCATACCGTCAAAAAGACAAAGAAAAACACACCTCCACAAAAACCTGAGGCAGCTTTCAGCAACCATACATTATACAAATTAATTAATTTTAGACAAATCACATTGTGGGGCATTTATTTCTGACTGGAACCTAGCAATCCTGCATGTACTCCTGAGCTTGTATGAGGTGCATTTTAATACCAAAGAACACAACAACTTAAATGCCATCCCCCTGGTTTCATGAAAAAGCAATATAGGAGAGTAAATAGGGCAAATACCAACAAGGAAGGACACACAAGTTGAGCCAAACAATAAATTCAAATAATATCGTTAAATCTACCAGAGGAGGCAGTGTTTGACTGAAGCTTCCCCAGAGGGTATAATTCTGAAAGAAGAAGAAAAGGGTCCCCACACATGTAAGAATAATTATTTTTACACAATTATGTATTAATAAACATTGGCATATCTGCCTTAATCCCGTTCCCAGTCTTTTCCACATAGAGTGACTTTTACAATGCTGGGAAAGGGTTATAGTACCATTTTGCCTATAGTACCAGAGTTATGCTGCCAGTTCTTTTAACAATCAAATTAACTCCTCCTGTTTAATAGTCTATTAGCACCTTCTTCTGATTTTACCATCAAGATCTCGTTTAATGGAGAGGATTCAATAATAATATTAAAAAACATATGGGAGATGATCAGATGAAATTCCATCTCAAGATCAGGGAGATTTGCATCCTTAAAAAAAGAAAAGAAAAAGAAAGATGAAGGAACCCCACAGATAATTATTTGGCATTGTAATTTATGACCCTCCGACAATTAAGATCTAATTTGCCTACCCTTCTGAAAATCGTCATAGCAGTGCATTCTGTAACCTTCATCACAGAATGTAAATAACAATGCAAGTGATTTGCAGCGACTTTGTTTAAACCTGATGCACACAGACTCTCTCACACAAACTACAGCCTCAAAGTGCTGAAGCCCAAGTCCCTGCTCTTAAACAGAAGGCACAAAAAAAAGGGGGGGAAGGAGGGGAAGGAGAGGGGGGGAAAGGAATTGAGATTTGCAGATCTGATAATGAGCCAGTTAATGACATAAATGATACCTCAAGAATCTCACTAAACCATCCAGGTCCTACAATTTAATCTGTAATAAATACTCCTGCATCATTGCGAGATGGCTGCTCATAATGGCAAATGAAATATGCTGGTATGATAGGTACAATAAATCTGGATTTTCCTATGGTTCCCTCAGGCTAGAACAATATGTAACCAGAGTGCGCACTGTCAGGATGAGCAGATCTCAAAGCCATCATAAAATCTAAATGGGGACTAATTAGGAGGCCCTTCCCTTCTAGAGTTACTATTTCTATTGACATTTTCCATGCATGAGCCCCTCCATAACATCATAAGTCACCAAGATAAGAACTCCCTAGATTATAGGGAAAAAGCTTTAATGGAGAAGTTGAACTCAAAGGCGATGCATAAATTTTCCTTTTGATACTACAGGAAGTCTGTGTTCAGTACTTTCTTTACAAACTTTCAGTCCCTGCACTGGATACTTCTCAATCTTGTTAGGGCTTCTGCTGGGAGCCAGCCCTCTTTTCCCCATGTTTCCACTGCAGATACTAAATACTATAGGAAACTTTGACATGGTTCATCCATTGCTTTTTATGGAGGCGGGTTGTTTTAAATTCTTAATTTGGTGTGGAATTTTTTCTTTTCTTTTCTGTGCTATAGAGACAATTTCCTGAGCCATGTAGTGAGTTTGGAAACCAACATTAAGAGGAGACATTTCAAGCCACTGCCCATATGACAGTTATGTACCAGGCCCTTAAAGCTGTTTGAAATAACAACTGCACCTACCCTGCAACTCAGGAGGCTTGTGTGATGTCACTATCATAGATCAGCCGTCATGGATGTAGAGATATTTTAGCTACATGAATGCAGAACCTGTCAACTGAGCTGTGGAGCTGTGACTACTTCCCAAATAGCGGCTTTGTTGTTGGACTTTAGACAGAGCAGCAGCTCATATGGTGCCATGGGGGAGAGAAAGGCAACTGGCAAAGTATCAATACCATCAGGATTGAGTTGAACAAAATACTCCTCGGATTACAACCTTGGCTAGATTGGGTTCCCTATTGTGATTTGGTTGTCTTGTAAACATTTTGCTCGAATGAAAAGCATCCTACTTCCCTTGGGAAACATCTGTCATGCCTATTCCTTTATCTCAAGACAGTAATCCCAACTTTAGGAAACGTAAAAATAGTAGCCAGCAGAATCATCTCTGTACTGCAACAAATTTCAGTGCATGGATGTATCAGCCAGTTTGTTGTTTATTCGTTCAGTCGTTTCCAACTCTTCGTGACTTCATGGACCAGCCCACGCCAGAGCTTTCTGTCAGTTCTGTCCATATTGACAGAGATGACAAAGTATTACATAGAGCTTCTGTGATGTGCCGTCCCCATGTTCTTTAATCTGACCCAGCAAAAATGGGAGCTCTTATATTACATAGGAGCATTGAAAATAAGGGGCACTTCAAATCTTACCACCTCCAAGTGTTCCAAACAGGAGCTGTAATATTATAATCTGCTTAGCTCATGGATCCATGCTTTTTTAAAAAGAAAATTACAAAATTAAGAAAGGTAGCATGACAGTTTATATGAATATTAGAAGTTATTCTGTGAGTACATTATTGGCAGCAAAAGAGAATGTAACATAAATAATGAGATTAACCAAAAGAATAGCAGTTGACAAAGCTTGCACTACAAATGCATAAAATAAGATAACAAATTGAGGTTCCTTTATTATTATTATGACTCCTCACCGTCCTCCTGCATTTGATTTGTGTTGTAAAGCTAAACTAAAACATGCTAAAATTGAAATGGTTTTCAATTTGCTTTTTAGTCTGTGGTGATGTTTGCCTGTTTGCACTTAGCTTGTCTAGAACCCAATTGGTGTAGTTTCTGAAGTTAAACAAGACCAAATTAGTAGAATTCTGTCTTGTGACTTTAACATATCTTCTCTCATTTTTATGATAAAGCCTTTGAATGGATCATTATCAGGGGATCCATTTAGGAAATACAGGGGAACAGTAAACTTACCCCATATTTCAGGCCACTTGAAGGGAATTCCTTTGGAGCACTAACGTTCTGGATTATTATGAGCTTTAAAAGAGTAATCACAACAAACATTCTGAAACAGACCTGCTTTTTTGCAATATTTTGTGCAAGGGGTTGTGCAACTGGTAGCACATCGCCCTTGTGCAACCAGTTGCACATTGTGGTGGTGCATATTACGCTTTGCAACCAGTTGAACATTATGCTTGTATCATACACAAAAGTTTGCACAACAGAAAGACCTCGCAGAGCTCTACAAGTGCTGCTTGAAGTTGAGGAATGGCACCATTTCATACTGAAAATGAATCATTTCCTCTACTGAAGCCAGAAATGGCACCCTCGGTCATTTTTGTGCTTGCAAAATAAATATTAATTAGCAATATCAGCAGTTATCATAGGAGGAGGCTGTCGATACTTTTATTGATTGATCTTCTGAAGGTGGGTATAAGCATATGAAATTGAAGTAGAAGCATTCGTGCTGCAGATCATATGTCCCCATCCATATATCTATGCATATTTGTTTATTTATTTATTTATTTTATTTACAATATTTATATACCGCTCCCCATTCAAAATTTCAGAGCAGCGTACAAGATAAAACACAATAAAAAGGGAATAACACACCTCAAAATAGATTTTTTTAGGGTGATATGAAAAGGAGGACAGGGCTCCTGTATCTTTGATAATTATAGTGAAAAGGAAATTTCAGCAGGTGTCATTTGTATATATAGGGAACCTGGTGAAATTTCCTCTTCATCACAACAGTTAAAGCTGCAGGTGCCCTGCCCTCTTTTGAATCTGGTCACTCTAGTATAGCTCCTGCACCTTTAACTGTTGTGATGAAGACGGAATTTCATTAGGTTCTCCAGATATACAAATGACACCTGCTGAAAATCCCTTTTCTATGCAACTGTTAAAGATGCAGGAGCCCTGTCCTCCTTTTCATAGGGTCACCCTAGATTTTTAAAAGCAAAATGAAAGTTGAACTGCGAACCGTGGCCGGTCATTAAGGAAAGGCTTCCTGCAACAATGACGTTTTCAGGAGGCGCCGAAAGTAATTTTCGTATGTGGATCTGTTGTGTCCAAAGTATTTGTACATGGGGAACTGATTGACACATGAAAAGAAGGTACATACAAACAGACTGCATAATTGAAATTAATAAGGAAGTCAATCCAGGAAGAACTGATATTCCAGGCTTGGAGCTGATAACCAAACTGGGTGATGGCATTATCTTATATCAATTATTGTTTATAAATGAGATTATTCAAATATTTCACTAGAGGTAATATTATCTGACCTTTGCTTGGAAAGATCATTGAAATCACCTGATTCTCCCCAGTTGCAAGGGAGAAACTGCGGCATTTCTCTTCAGAATCAGGCCCTCTTCCCTCCTTTCATATAGTTCTGCTTCACGCTACAGCAGTGATGTACAGCTTCTGCTACATTTGCAGCTTCCGTTACAAGGGATAAGAAAAACTATATAGGCTGCCTTACAGATGGATCTGCACTGAAAACCAAGAAGGAGAAGAGCAACTCTATGATTCATCCATCCCTTAACTTCTCATCCGCCTTTCTCTTTCACACAAATGCCACATTTCCAAACACAACCTTCTGCTCGGAGCCATCCTAATTTATTTTAGGTGGTTAAGATTTGAGGGACACAAAATAATGAGGAAATGGGAGCAATTAATCAATTGCAACAATAATTACAAAGCCACCACTGTTACAATGTATGATCAATTATAAATAAAATACACCATAAATAATAAGTAGTGAATGGAGCTAGCCCTTTTCGAAACACAGCAACAACTTGCAACTCATGTTTAGATTGTGCTTTTTCTTGTAAGTTATATACCACGTTTTTGCAAATAAAAAATTAGGGTTGCCACCATTAACTGACTCACTATTGCAAGTTAATCAACTCAGTCAACTTAACCTTTATCTGCAAATTTTAATCTGCAATTAATCAGCGGAGCTGACAAAGACTCTGAGCCTCCTCCAGGACCCGCTGTCATGAAGCAGGCCACATCAGTGCAGCATTTTCAAACTTCCATGAACCTGATTTGATGAGAAGAAACTTGAGCTTGGCTTTCTCAGCTCCTTTTCCCAAAAGCCTCTCCCCTACTTGAGATGCACTGGTGAAAATCATGATCAAGAAGCACCAGAGAAGTTCTACCAGGACTTCAGTAACTTTCACCCCGCCGTCAACCTGAGCCTAGACCAGCTTACACAACAGGTTCACTTCTTGGACAGTACTGTTCAACTAGTTAATTGACATATAAGCAATGCCTTACATCAGAAAGCTACTGATCCTTGCACATATTGACTTTTTCCAGCTTTCATGCAGAACACACCACAAATTCTATTGCCTATAGCCAATCTCTACAATGCAACCATATTTGTTCAGACTCGTCAGAGACTCACAATTTAAGGATTTCCAACAGCTATTTATCAAACAGCACTCACCCAACGAAGTGAAAAATTGATTAATTGGGCCAGACTGGGATCTAGGAATAATCTGCCACAGGAGAGACCTAGAAGAGAAAATGACAGAACACCATTTGTTGTTACCTATACCTTCCCCAACAACATGTGTCTATGTAACTTAGAATGTGCATCTGATGAAGTGGACTGCAGCTCCACTTCATCACATCTGATGAAGTGTACTATGCCATAATACATTGTTAGTTTTTAGGATGCTACAAGACTCTTTGCTGCTTTTCTTTTTCTTTGCAGTTTTATTTCAAACTGGCAATATTTTGCCTTCTGTGGTGAAATGATTATGCTATTTTTTCTAGTAATATGAATCACAGGCAGTGAGGGCATCAGCAGTGCTTAGCTGAAGTCAGTATTACATATATATCTGTTATGTCTGGCTCTTTCACAGTGCTGATGGATCTTGAGTCTTTTTCTTTTTCTTTTGGAAAACAAAGCCATTTTGTTTATTCCCAAATATGAATAAGAAGAAATACTGAAGATGGTCTTTCCTTATAGCAATTACCGAAATTTCTCATTCATAACACTGTATGTTTTATTACATGTAAAAGGAACTGTCCCTTTTCTTCAGAATCCTCAAAAAACTATTCTCATTGAGGTTTTGCAATGGGTTTGTTCATATTTAATTGAGTAATGAATGCACTAATTAATCCATTAAAATACAGCTTTAATGAATATTGTCCACTTTTGATTTATGGGTCTAAACAAATGGTTTTGTTGGGATAGGAAATATCTCCTGGAAAAAACTAGGATTGTGTGAATAATCACCCTTTCCCAATTCTGTTCAGCACTGTTGCTTAGGGGTGTGCATTCCACCGCAAAATTAGCTGGTAACTGCGAACATCCGTGGAGCATTCGATCTTCCAGAGCAGAGATTGGCCGCTTCCAAACCCATCGATGAATATCGGAGCGGAAACATGCCCAATCAGAGCTTCTAAAGTCTCCGGACTTATCCTGCTGTGTGTGTCCCTCCAAATTGAATATTTCCATATTTGGAAGATGCTGAGTGGGGTGAGGGGTAGCTTTGATATTGACTTCCGTGGCTAACCAATTAAGAATAGCCACAGCACTGTCCCTGACCGTGTTCTCGTCCAATCACAGTATTTGAGGGAGTGGGAAACACTAACTGGCTGCTGATTCTGGGTGTGTGGGGGGGGGGGAGAAAGAGTGTTTCTGCACAGACTCATAAACGTCAATCATCCACATTTCTACAGGGTGAAAGTGCTGCTGGGCTGGCTGGCTGGCTGGCATGGTGAGTGAGAAAGCTTCTACACCTGAGTCAGGCATAGGCAGACTCTTTATTTCAGTGGCTGGGTGCAGGGGTGGGGTGTCCATTCAATAGATCTAGAGGGCACCAGATTGGAGAAGGCTGGAGTGGGGATTTAAAAAAAAATCATAAAAAAATCAAGGCCTGAATGATCTGATTCAAACTTGGCATGGCTAAAGCCCTCCTTCAGTGCTATCACTGTGCCAAGTTTTATCTCTTTATCTTTAAAAATGAGGGAGCTGTAAGCATTTTTGTTAATACTGGTTACCTGAATACTGAACAGTTCTTCGATGAGTAATTTGATGAGGTGGAGAGAAGGGGAGCATCCCGAAATTGAGGTCTACAGAGCTCCAGATCAAATTTTGAGGCAGAGAAGACCCACTTTGCACACCCTTACTGCTGCTTTCCCTGTCTGCAATTTCTTGCTCCTTTCTGGATTAGTCACATTGGTGATGTCACCCAGTCCCTGATAATGTTATGTAGCCCATAAGTTTTGGCTGTGTGATGACATCACTGAGGACAAATGAGAGCATTTTAAATGAATAAGCAAACATGTTAAGAAGGAGTGCCAAAAATTGTCAAAGGGGAAGCATTTTTCAGCACTGCTGCAAATGTTAATGAAAAACAGCACGTAGTTTTGCCTAATAGCTTGTCTGCTAAAATTATTTGAGCAGCTACTGTTCTTATAAATGGCAACTGGAGTATATAGATGTTATCCATTTAAAATATTTATTTAATTTGAGACAAAAAGAATAGCTTAACTTCCAAATTGAATGCAGGTGATTATTCCAATAAATTCTCATGAGTAGGTTCTCTCATCCTCACTCTTAGATTGATCCCTAGATAGAGATGTGAAGACCTGGAAAAAAACCAGAAAAATTCACAGGAAAAATGTCATTCCCCCCCCCCTATTTTTTTTCCGAAGCGTTTTTTGGGTTATTTTTGAAAAATTGGAAAAACGGGGGGGGGGGGATTAAGAAAAAACGGATTATGGGATGTTTTATTTTAGCATGATGAATAAAATACTTAAGACAAAGTGTTACTTCTCCAAATGATTTCTAAAAACTATACTGTATCAGATTATTACAATTTCTTTGCACCAAGGACAAGCAAGTTCTAGGTTGTAAACTGAGACTACAACTCAAATGCAAGAGCAAGATTCATTTCTGCCTCTAGGGGGCACTGCTACTGAAGCAGAGACTGAAACTAAGTGATAGCTATAGCTCAGAAAATGAGTCTGATTAAATTTCATGCATATTCATTGAATCTTGGTGTCCCCCCCTTTTTTCTCAGTTCTTTTTATGGGAATGGGTGCTTTATGTCTTGACACTGGAGGACTAGCGGAGACATAAATAATTTTCTTTGTTACTAATGTTGGTGGTTTCTTCTGTTGTGGCTTTTTAAAATTGTTTTTTGCCTGCTCCTCATAACCTGGCAGAACCAAAGAGGTCCCTCACAGTTCAGGTGTTCCTAACAGTTCAGGAGCTTGTAGCTCCATTTGTTACCAAAAAAAAGTTTAAAAAAATTTAAATTTGTAATAATTGTTTGAATACACTACTTTTAATATTCCAAATGTAATAATTTTATGCCAAACCAACTTGGACATAATTACATTTTATGTTCTTAAAGTAACAAAGTGACTTCCAATCTGTAAAAAGTGCTAATATTGCATTATTTCAATTTTTCCGAAAAATTATGGTGCTTATGGTATTTATAGTGCTTATGCTGCTAGATAATATCACCTTAAATAAAGCTGCATTTGGCTGGTTTTGATTCAGAATAAATTATATCAAACTGGAAATTGGAAAAGAAGCATCCTTTAAAGCAAATTGAAGGAAGTTCATTTTTGAAGTTAGTACCCAAACTACCAGTAAAATCTTGTGTGTGCATGGCAGTGGGAGGTTAAAGGCATTTTCAGCACAATCCTATACTTGTCTACTCAAAAGTAAGCCTCACTGAGTTCAATGGGGCTCACTCCCAGCTAAATGTAGCTTTGCTGCTGTCCCCCCCTCTTGTTTTCCTGCCCTTGTTCATTGCAGACAGTACACTCAACAGATCCTGAGCCCCAAGCTCAGTTTCGCCCCCTTTTCCATTTGGTATCCAGGGTGAGAAACAAGCTCACTCATCCTTAAGGCTGGCCCAGTTAACAAGTCACACTGAATAATGCTGCATTCCTGAAATTGATCCAAAACAAGAACAGTGATCTGCCACAGACCGGTACCAGAAAAGTAGGACTTCGCAGTAAATAAAAACCATTGGAGCATAAAGTATCTCAAGAAGAAGAACTTCCAGAACAATCTGGACCTGATTGAAAAATGCTATCAATTTCCTGTACTGTAGTAGTAGGAATAATCATAATTTTAATTTTAAAATGCACATTATATTTTTGAAAACTACTGACTTGGGTAAACAAGCATTTTCTGAAAAGCAGCATTCTTGGAGGATGAATCTAAATACCCTTCTCTCAACTTTGTGTTTACATAGAGTTATACAGGGGAAATAAGCCTTCTAGGTATTATTAGAGGGCAAACCAGAAGCAGCTGAGTTTATGAAAAAATATCACAAAAATGACTGAGAGGATAGAGATCTATATCCTAAGTCAACTTCAGCTCCATTTCCTCTTTTTTTCTTTTTAAAGGGGAAAAAAATCATTGGCAGGTGCAATTCACTTTTATTTCATACCTTTATTTTGTTGAAGGCAGAGAGCTGTTCTTTTGATTCCTGAGAAGTAAAAATAAATAAATAAAATGCAATACTTTCCAAGCAGATGTCTGAGGGGGTATCTACTAGGGCTCCCTTTCCCACAACAGGAATATATTAAACATGTTTGAAAAACTGAAACTGAATAGAAGTGGACCTTTGAATGTCCCTGCAATGTGCACTTTTGTATAACTGTGTGACTGATTTTCCTTTCAAACTTGTAGTCAGAGGGACAGAAGAGTTCAAACCTCTTAAAGTTCTAACAGCCCTGATCAAGGTACTCTTGATAACTGTGTAAGATATTTATGCTGCAAAACACTGTGACAAAGGGGTGAAGCATGTGACTGAAGTTTGTGTTTTGTTTTACCTCGGTGTAAGTGCATGCAGTTCTGATCAGGACCAATGTACTTTGGGAGGAAAGGGGGGAAAAAACCTTTCACACACACACACCAATTCCCGCCCCCTTAAAAAAGGGGAAAGGTTTAATTGTCCCTTCGTGGAACACACTGGTCCCAATCAGAATTGGGACCATAAAGTTATATTACTAAGGTAAAGCAAAAACATGGGCCTCAGCTACATGCTACACAGTTAGAATAATAATGTGTAGTTTGGCTCAAAGTTCAACTACACTGGACAAAACGTTTCTTTCTCTGTATTGAACATGCTCAGGCTGCATGCAGTATTTCAGACTTCCACTCGTTCAATGGCACTTTCCCTTGCTGTCCTTTACCCTGTCGCCCCCAGCATACCCCCAGATTTGATCCAGAGGGTTCCCCAAACCTCTAGAGCAGATTTGGGGTGCAGGTGGAGTGCTTTAGAGGGAGGAGGAACCTGTTCCACCAGCTGTGTCTCTCCTACTAGCAAATGGACACTTTTGGATACGACCCCATGGGTTCTATAAAAAGCGGTGCGGGAATCAGATGTTCTACACTTCAATGTTTCATCTCATTGATGGACTTTCTTTCATTGATCCAGCTAGACATGACTGACTGTTCTCATAATTGCGAAGGCATTACTGCTACATGGGAACAACTCACGTACACAAAAGATAGCTTGTCAGAGGCATCTCCAACTAGAAGGATCTCAGCTAGCAGTTGGTGAACATCTGGAGAGCCACCTCCAATCAAGATAGACAGTACTGGGCTTGACCCACAAATAGTCTAACCTGATATAAGGCATGATAGGGCCCACATTCATTCCCCGCCCCTATAGTGCTTCAAAAACCTGGATTTCTGTTTGGAATGGGTGAAGTGGGATGGGGAGGAGAGCATAGGTAAAATCCAACACAACCCCTACTTAGAGTAGACCCATTGAAATGAATTTCTACTCTCAGTGGGGTATATTATTATTATTATCATCAACATCATCATCATTTATTTCCCGCCTTTTTCCCCCAAGGAACCCGAGGCAGCGTACATAATCCTCCTCTCCATTTTATCCTCACAACAACAACCCTGTGAGGTAGGTTGGGCTGAGAGTCTATGACTGGCCCAAAGTCACCCAGTGGGTTTCCATGGCCGAGTGGGGACTAGAACTCGGATCTCCCAACTCCCAGTCCAACACCTTAACCACTATACCACACTGACTCTGTTGAATTTTACTCTATATGTACCCATGGGCCATGACTGATCTTATATTGTCAAGTCTCTGAAAAACTATCTTTACAATGCTAGTTTTAAGATGCCTTGGCTTTCAAGGAAATTCAAGATTCAATTTGACTGGATTTAAACTGGATGCTGCACTTTTACAGGGAAACTGCACACAAAGCAGCTCACAATAGACATAAGAAAACAACCATTTCCCTCTGCCCACATTCCTCTACAGCCTAGACCTTTCCATCTGCTATGTTACTACATACAGGGATCTTTTAACATGTGGAATCATTGAGGCGGGGGATGACTCTCATACCCTCAAACACGACTCCATTGTGTAGTATAAAGTGGCACAGTCCAGAATTTGAATACCTCTGTCTGCTACTTCATTCTAAGGTATGAAACGGCTCTACATTTCCTAGAGTTCCATGTGGGGAAGGGAAAGTTAAGCCAGCTGAAGTGTTGTGTAAACATGCCCTCAGTCTAATAGGAATTCACTGTCTCACAGTTCAACTGTGCTGTACATAGAATGCACTCTGGAAGACCACGGCTTGTACAGAAAGTGATGTCTTGATTTCATATCCAGTCCATTTTTATTTTATTTTTATTTTATAAATTGAAGATGAGCAAAGATGTAGATGTTACCCAATCTCTTTCCTCTCATTCGCTGGCTTGTTATAATAGCTTCCACACAGCAAAAGTAGACATATTTTTCATTATCAAATTGTCTCGGAGTTAGTTAATTAACAAATTCCTACTCGTTCCATATGATGCTCTCTTTAATAGAGTATTATTTTTACAGTTCATCTCATTTTACACACAGGATTATAGTTAGCAGATTAGTTTAATTAATGTGAAACAGTCATATTAGTGCTTATCACTTCAACTGTCGTCCAATAGATCTGCCCGGTGGCTGAGGGTTTATGGAGGATCTAACCATCTGCAACAATTTAGGTACAGGTATATACACGTTTTCATTGTGCCAATAAAGGATATATTGGATGGAGAAACAGGCTTCTCTTAGCAGTGCCATCTCACATATTTTAGATCTCAACACTGAAAGCTCAGTGACCTTGGTGGGACAGCAGAAAACATGGGGTTGAGGATTACTGCATCTTTTTTTTTAAGCGCATAAAATATTTTACAAGGTGGTATGATAATACTGCATATGATAATAAATTGAAGTAGATGAATAATCTATTCAAATATGTGATGTATCAAACATATAATTCTAGATGGGGAGCAAAAAAGATAGACAGTCAAATGGTGTGCATAATGTTCACTTCGCAAAAATCTAGATGGAACGTTATTATCTTCCCACAAACGATGTGGCAGGAGGTGAACCTGTACTTGGCTGCCCCTGAAATCATCTCTGTTGTGTGAAAATCTCTGCTACTAAGCCTGCAATCCTGTGCATAGTTCCTTGGGAACATTTCCCACAGTGCACAGTGGAATTTACTTTTGGTGGTAGAGCACATGCTTTGCACACCGAAAGTCTCGGGTTCACTCTTCAGCCTCTTGGCCTGAGATCCTACACCCCCAGTCTCCTGTGCAACACAACATAGAAAACTGGGAGTTATAGAGCAAATAATAATATCCATTACATTCTAACAAATTATCCCGAAGAAGGAGCTGAGGGTCCAAAAAGGGTCAGAGTTCTTTTATGCTATTAAACATCCTTTTTTCCACCCCTTTGCCCCTGGCTTTTCTGGCATTCCTTGTGCGGCTTCCCCCTTTTTGTTGGCTTTCAGATCTACGTATGGCACACTTTTAGTAGTAACCAGGCTGAGAGGCCAAATCTGGACCAGCTGTTAGTTCCATGACATGCATTCCGTAATGCTTTGGGAGAGTTGATATTTTACCATAACAGTGTGGTTGCTGCAATCAAAATCTCTTCTGCATAGTTCAGGCTCCACACAACTGTGGTAATGTATCAATTCTAGAAATGTCAGAGGAATCTGTTGGGAGTGGGGGTGAAGCTCACTGAGCTGTAGTCAGCTTCCCCTCCCCACCTGGATTTTGGCTTGCATCCTGTGAACTGGCCCAACTCCATCTGCCTCAAGTCGGGGCAGTTTGTGGATTTCCATCTGTGCGTATTTTTTAAATTGTGTAAACCAATTCGTGCAAGTTACTCAAACTGCAGTCGTAACTTCTGTAATTTGCACAAATTATTGCTGAAATATGCCCAATTTGCGCAAATTGCTTTTTCAATCCACCAACCCCCTAAAAATCAGGAAAAAAATCCCAGATTTTTTTGGGGAGGGGGAAACGGCTTGGGTCACACATGCGAGCCAAGTCGGGGGGCATCATGGGAATCCATTGGGTCCAAAAAGGGCTGAGTTTCCCGGCAACAGACATCCCTAATAGATTCAGCTGCGATATGTGTCTGCCAGCTGGAGGTAAGGCTTGGGAGAGGGAGCTGGGTCTGGGAGGGACATTGCATGGGCTGAATTAGATCTGTGGGCCAGGCGCTTACCACCTGTGAACTGACCTATGTGAGAAGTGATTTTTTTAAAAAAGTTTCTTGATCCTATTTTACGGATTCTGGACACAGACTACTCTGTTAAGTAAGTGCTAGTTTTACAAGGCAGACATGTTGCTTGCTGTTTTGCTTGCTTCTGCGCTTTATCAAGTGAGCACACACAGAGAGAAAAACTCTGTCAAGGTATTTAAAATGGGTGCAAGAAATGTGCATGGGAGGAATGGCATCACAGTTGCAGGCTCCGCTCCTGACCTGTAGGTGTTTATTTACTGTCTGAAGAGAGCCTAGATTTGTACATGCATAAGTACACTTTGTGCGTATGAAGGGTCTCCTTGGATGTGTAAAAGAATAGGCAATGGTCAGCAATGAAGCCTCTGTAGTCATGTGACTCCTTTTCCATGCATGGGCATTGGGGCACTCCCAATTTCTGTAAGAGACTGTTGGCTTGGCATGGAATACGTACAAGAACTTTCAGCACCCGCCAGGCCACGGAGATACTGTTTGAATCAACCCTTTGCTCCTAACTTCACAGAGAGAGAAAAGGCCGTATAAAATCAGGGATACTGCCTAAATGAGATGCTGCCATAGCATATGACAGCATGGGCAGATTTGTGGTGTTTAGATGCTCTTGTGTTTCCGGAAGGACTCATTGCAGGCTCATAAGTGCATCTCAATTTGAGCATCACGTCAATTTGTCTCTCTTGATAACTCATTCTTCCTTAACACAAGCATTTCAGTGAGATTATATTAGAAGAGAAAGAGGAACACCTTTCAGTAAGAGACTGGTGTGGAATATAGGTTGTGCAGTTACGTACCCGGAGGGGGGGGGCTTTTATGGGCAGCATTTCCAAGGCTGAGCTTGAGAATTCTGCACACCTATTTCTGATCATACATATACAGGGGCTGCCTCGAACCCTTCCACAAAAGGGGATCGCTGCTGTGAGAGCCAACAAGAATAATACTCTGATTAGCATTTCATGCCATCTAAGAACACTGCAAGTGCCGTGCACACTGGGATGCTTTTAGTTCCCATTATGATGGGAATCTTACTTGAATCTGTTTTCTTTGCTGAATGATGGTGTCCTTCTCTATTTAGTTGGTGAATGTTTGTGAAGTGGATTTTTAAGCCCGTCCAAGAAATCTGTATAAAAAATATTATTTAATATGTAAGTGATTCCAATTTGGACAAAGCCCGAATAGAATCACGCTGTACCTCAAATGACAGAGATGGTTCTAGGAGAACCCCGCAAGCTACAAACTTGCTCCATCAGGGGAGTGTAACACCATCCAGAACAGGTTGAACACCCTCCATCCATGCAGAAGAACCACCCACTAACAGCATCTCAGCCTTGTCTGGATTGAGTATCATTTTTTTAGCCCTCATCCAATCCATTGTCACAGCCAGTCACAGGTTCAGCATATCCACAGCCTCACCTGATAAGGATGAGAAGGAGAGTTGCGCATCATCAGCGTACTGATGACAATGCACTCCAAAACCTCGGATGACCACACTCAACCATCCCATGTAGATACTGGACCTGTCCCTCTCCTGGCAAAGGGCATCCCACAGAGTGACCAAGGCAGTTTCTGTTCCAAACCCAGGCCTGAAGCCCAATTGAAATGGACCTAGATAATCCATTTCATTCAAGAGTGCCTGGAGTTGTCCTGCAACCACACGCTCAAGCACCTTGCCAAGGAAAGGGATATTAGCCACCAGCCTGTAAACTAAGGCTTCTTCAGGAGTGTGGTCTGATTACCACCTCTTTTAAAGAGGCCAGCACCACTCCCTATCTCAGGGAGGCATTTAAAACTGGACCCAGCCAGCGATCCCTTCCTTATTTGATGTAATGAGCCATGAGGGGCAAGGGGAAAGCACACAGGTGGTTGCCCGAACTTGGCCAAGCACCTTGCCCACATCCTCAGGCCTCAGTAACTGAAACTCATCCAATAAAACTGGACCAGATGGTGCTTTGAATGCCTCTACCAGTGGAGCTGCATTAAGCGTGGTGTCCAATTCATGACAAATCTGAGTGACTTTATCTTCAAAGTGCCCTGTAAAATTGACACAGTGTGTTACCGAGGCTCCCACCATCTCTCGCCCTGGCCCAGAGTGTAGCAGGCCATGAACCACCTGGAAAAGCTCCGCTGGACAACACTGAGAAGATGCAATGCTAGTGGAAAAGAACTGTCTCTTTGCCACTCTCACCGCCACGGAGTATGCTCGATAGTGAGCTCTAACCCGTTTTCGATCAGACTAAGCACGAGTTTTCATCCACCTGCATTCTAGCCATCTCCCCTCTTGCTTCATTGCCCTCAGCTCAGGTGTATACCAAGGAGCTGGCTGGGCTCTGCTTAGAGGGAGAGGTTGCTTGGGTGTGATCATGTCAACTGCCCAAGTCATCTCTGCATTCCACAGAGCAACCTGGGCTTCGACAGAAGCACCAGCCATACCAGTGGGGAAAATCCCCAGAGCCCTCTGGAATCCATTGGAGTCCATTAGCTTCTGGGGGCGGACCATTTTAATAGCCCCCCACCCTTGCAGAAGGGAAAAGCTGCTGAAAGTCTAAACCTCGATAGAAAGTGATCTGACCATGACAAGGGGGTAGATGTTTATTCCCCCACTTTCAGATCACCATCCTCCTGCCCAGTCAAGAAAACCAAATCAAGTGTGTGTCCTTTTGCATGCGTTGGGCTGATGACATGTTGAGACAGCCCCATGGTTGTCATGGTGGCCATGAAGTCCTGAGCTGCCCCAGATATAGGAGCCTCAGCATGGAAGTTGAGATCCCCCAGAACCATCATCCTGGGGGTCCTCAACACCAGATCTGAGACAACCTCTGTCAGCTCAGGCAGGGAGACTGTTGGGCAGCGGGGTGGGCAGTACACCAACAGAAACCCTAATCTGTCTCTTTTTGTCATTAGGTTTTGCTATGTCAATGAGGTATGTGTGTTTTTCTTTTTTGTCTATAACTGATACTACTGGCTGGTTGCAAGGAATTGTCTTGTCTGTATGAATAGTTTTGTCCTATTATTATTATTATTATTATTATTATTATTAATAATAAGTGGGAGGGATAGGGCACCTTGGCAAGTGCCAAGAAATGTGTCTGGGGGAGGTGCATTGTGGCTCAAGGGCATGATATGGCCTACTCCTGCCATATATGTTGACCTCATTACCAGAGAGACAGATTAACAAAGCAAGCCTATGAATGTTTACTCAGAAGTAAGCCACATTCCCTAGTAAGCGTGTTTGGGATTGCAGCCTAACAGCACAAGCTGTAAAGGTCTACTCCTAATCAATGAGCTCAATGGGACCCAGATAAGTGGGAATAAGATTGCATCCTAAATGTTCATGGGTTTAGTAAATACATTAATCGCTAAGCATTTGTGTAGAATTGGTCTATTGAATTGTCTATTTATTCCATATCATTTTAATGTTTTTTCTTCAAAAATATTTTTTTAGTGGAAACTGTAAATAAATTCGTAATGTTCTAATTTTCCTTTTTCTTTCTTGTCAAGCTACCCTCTGTCATAGGTTTTATGGCTCCCTGTGTTTGTCATTTTAATAATTTTTAACAAATGATGCGAATTAGGAAGGGTTCCACCATGTATCCAAATGGTGCCATCCGCAGGGAGCTGGCTGAAGTTCTCTGATTATACTTTCTCCACCACGGGAAGTAGTTAGAGCAGCAGGGAGCCCACTGCAACGTCTGCCGCCTAAGCAAGCTCAGTAAAGGAGCCCATGGCACTGGAGAACGAGGCATCCATCTCGGCTCCCTTTGGAAAGAAATGCCACTGAGTTTTGACAAACTCGAGAGAATGCAAAATATCTCAAGAAGACTTTCTCTTGAGTCTCGAGGAGAATTCAGCTATTGTGCAGGACCTGCCTTAGGCTATGAAACCAAACTTATCTTGCCACTTCAAACCAATCCAAGCTACTCATCCTGCATGTGGGGAGGATGAGGGCACATATGTGCGTGCCTCCCACCTCTGGTAAGAATCTAATGCATCAGGTGTATTGCATGTACATGTGAATATATACACTGCCCACCCTGTACATTACGGTTTATATGCATGTAAGAGCCAGTGTGGTGTAGTGGCTAGAGTGTTGGACTAAGAGTCGGGAGATCCGGGTTCTAGTCCCCACTCAGCCATGTTAGCTTACTGGGTGATTTTGGGCCAACCACAGACTCTCAGCCCAGCCTGCCTCACAGGGTTGTAGTTGTGAGGATAAAAAGGAGAGGAGGATTATGTATGCTGCCTTGGGTTCCTTGGAGCAAAAAAGGTGGGATATAAATGTAATAATAAAATAATAAATAAAAATGTGTATATCTGCTCCTCAGGTGCATGTGCACAATTCTTAGCCAATGAGTGGTGATGCCATCATAGGAGGACTTTGGGGCAAAGGTCTGAGTTAGTGTTAGGGTACCCGAGGGCCTCATGTGCCTAGGAGCAAAATGAATAAAAAGTGCCCCCTTCTCAAAGCACACTTAAAGGCCATTATGAAATCATCAGCTGATGGAGAAATCATTGCCATCTGCGTTCTCCACTTTGCACATCTGAAAAACACTGAGCTCACGATCGCTAGCTGGTCTGTGCTGCCATTTTCAAAAACATTGCTCGTCCAGCAGAATTTTTGCCAGGGTACCTGAGTGACAGCAAAAACTCGGATGAGAATGTAAGAACACAAGAACTTCTGGATCAGACCAAAAGTGTATCTCGTCCAACCAAATAGCCACGGGAAGCCCCCAAGCTGACCATGGGTGCAACAGCCCTCTCTCACTGTTGTTTCCCAGAAACTGGTAATTAGAGACATGCATATCCCTAAAGCTGCCTTGAGCTCCACTTTTTTGGGCAGGGAGGTGGGATATACATTAAACAAATAAATACAGCTGTCATGACTAGTAGACTTTGAGAGTGTTGTCCTCGATGCATTTGTCTAATCCCTTCTTAAAGCAGCCAAAGTTGGTGGCCATCACCACATCCTGTGGAAGCAAATTCCATAGTTTAGCTGTGCAGTACAGAAGTACTTCCTTTTATCTGTCCTAAATCTCCTACCATTCCGCTTTATAGAATTATCAAAAATTCTAGTATTACGAGAAAGGGAGAAAAAGTTTCCCTATTTGCTTTCTTCACAGCAGGTATGATTTTATATACCTCTGTGATGTCCTCCCTTACTTGCCTCTTTACTAAACGAAATAGCCCCAGACATTGGGGCCTTTCCTCATAGGGGAATTGCGCTAGTCCTTTGATCATTCAGAGGGAGATCTACACGGAGCTCCAGTTCTATTCCACCCCTCAAGTTGATCATGTCAGTTGATGCATATCCCTCTCCATAGCTAGCATGGGGTTTCTTGCCCTAAATCTGAGGGGTATTTATACAGAGCTTTTACTCCGGGTTCTTCTTGACCCCCAAGTCGATCATGTCAGATAATGCATGCCCCCTCTCCATAGCTAGCGTGGGGTTTCTTGCCCTAAATCCTGCTTTTCCTAAAAAATAAAATAAAAAATAAATCACAAAAAAGTGTTTGAAAACAGAAGCAAAACTGGAGGGTCATGACGTCATTCCAAGAACCCATAACTCTGAGTAGGCCGTGACAAGCACACAATAAATGCATTACGTAGAAAAGTTCTTAGGGCCAGAGACTTTGCAGTAAGTTTTCCTGTGATTGATGGGTATTTAGAATAGATGAGACTATGTGCCATTGAGGGCAGGGGGAGTTTTAAACTACAAGAACAGTTCAGCAATGAAAGAAGCTTCCCATGGAGAATGTGGAATTTCCATTCTTAATACTTTTGAGGGAAGATTGGACAAACATATTTTGAGGTATAGGAAGGAAGATGGCCTACTGAATTCCTTCCAAAGGCAAGTTAACTTGATGACTCTCAAGATGTACGTGTCAGCTGCCCCTACTGAAAACATTGTAGTAATATGATTATGAGGTGATATGAAAACTCTGTGGTATCAGATCTGTGATGTTTGTTTCACATAGAAAGGGCATCACTTGATGTTGCATACATGGTGAAATGACCATATGTGAACTCAAGTGAATTTTAAGATTATACTAATCAAGAATTCTCTTAACCGCATTGGTTACAAGAAGGTATGAAAATTAAACTTCAGCTATAAATTCCATGTACCATGCTGTGTGTAGAGGGGGTGGGGAGGAAGAGAGAGAGGCCTCAGAAGGCAATTATTGCTTCTTCTAGGATACAGTACCCAAAAGTTATTTGTGGCTAGCAAATCAGCTGCCATTTTGTGGAATACTCCAGGGTAAATCACAAAGAAGAAGCACTAACAATGACTGGTATCATTGTTGCCTTGTTATTGGGTTCAGCATAAAATTTAGTAGTAAATAGCAACACTAAATTCATAAAATTCAGTGGTAATGCAGTCAGCATTACCTGACTACACAATATTTTCCACTCAATGGAACACCAAATCCTTTATGGAATAATGAGCTAGGAACTGTGCCAGCCAACAACTAGTAATTCTCTTACGCTCATTTCCCCCGTTGCGTGCAAACTATGGAAATATCTAAAATACCATAAGGCAAAGAAAAAATCATCAGAGACTTTTTTTTAAAGGAGGGAAAACCCAGTGTCACCTTGCAAGCTGATGAATATAATGTTATTGCTAATAGCAACTGGTTTGCAGAGCGAACCGGGCCCATAACTTTGCAGGCAAATAAAATAAGTTTCAAGTCTGTGTTCTGTGAGGAATGCCATTTAAATCAATAAAATTATGGCAAAAATGTAACAGTAAACATCATCAACAACAAGAGAGACAAAAGCAAGCAACGTGATATTTCTTAGGGATGTGGAGGAAAGAAAGACCCAATTGGTGAGCTACAGTAGCAATGCAAACACCTGCTGTGAACTTTGCACAGCATCATTCTGCTGCTTCTGTGGTCCTATCCTCATGGCAATGGAAATCTCACTGTCACTGTGGTGTTCTCAAAGGTATGGGGCATCCTCCAAAGAGAATCGGAAATTGTGAGGAAGATTCCATGTACATCTATATCAGACAAAAATGTAGGCTTGATCATTTTTTAGACCAGTCCTTCCCAACTTGGTACCCTCCAGACATTTGGGACTTCAATTCCCAGCAAGCATGGCCAATTGCTTGGAATGCTGGGAGTTGTAGCCCAAAACCTCTGGAAGGCAATAGGTTGAGGAAGGCTGCCTTAGACTCATGGTTTGACCTATAAAAGCCCTAAATGGCTTGGGATCTGCCAGTGCATGCAAGGTCCATTGGAGGCATGTCAGTGACATCACGGGGGCCATGAAACTCCAGTGCTCTGAATCCAGTGCATGCTTCTTTTCAGGGTCCAAAGCACAATGGAGAGTTCCATTGGTCCAAACGGAGGAAAAACAGAGGGAGGCAAAGCAACAGACAGTCTGAATGCAACCCCACACCCATGTCCATAGCAAATGCTTTGCCCACGATACAGTTGCAGGTCGCATCTTATGAGTCAGGAGGGAGAGAACTGTTGGGGCGCCAGCCTCTGTGACTTGAATTCGTTAACCCCTGTTTCCAGAAGGGTAAAGCCATGTTAGTCTATTGCAGAAAACACAAAGCAGCTTAATGACAAACAAATGTATGATGGTATGTTTTCCTGGCCCCCGTCTATACGACAACGGGATTGCTTCTCATGAAATATAAACCCGGATTTTCGTTGATTCAAATCAAGGTAAAGAGCGTCACACTTCAGCAGCAAAAGCAATTTATTTCCTGAATGTTTTTTAAATAGATTTTGTCTGTTTTGTCTGTATAGATTCATATAACAGATTCATATAACAGACAAACCAGGAGCGGGATCAAGGCAGCAGAATCAGAGAATTCAAACTAAAAACGGAACAAATGAATGAGATAGCCGATAGGTGGAAAATCGGGAAATTGGCCAATCACGTTGTCCTACCCTCAAAGCTCTGCCCACGTCAAAATGCGATTTAACTCCCCCAAAGACACATAACCATAATGCAGTGCAAACTCAGACGTGATCCCAAACCTGGAGCTGGTATTGTATGTGGAGTCCTTTTGTAACTACTTCCCCCAGCTTCTGTTGAGCCAAAGTGAGGCTGGAGTGGCCATGGCAGTGTTGCAGAGGCCATAGCAGGACTTGCTTTCAAGCCAGTTTCTCCGTATAGCTGCAGCTCCCAACCGACCTCAGGCCCTTAGAGATGTATCAGAATTTTTTGAAACCAAAAGTTGCCAACCCTACCAAGAAGTGAAGATAACCGAGAGTGAGTTCACACTGAACTGGCAGCTATCCCACTTATTTTCCACGTTGCAAGGCTTCCGACAAGCCAAAACAGCAAGCCTATATCCAATCCCTTCGGCGTCATGCTTTGCCAGTCACTTAACTGAAGCTTTCTGCTGGCGCTACTACAGCAGTAAATCTGATGATCCATCCAATCAACCGAGCTTGTATTTTGGAGCCACCTATTGTGTTGTGACGTCCCTATGCAGTTATTGCCACATGATTTGTTAAACCTGCCTGCTGTTTTTAAAATCAATTGTCCCTGCTCATTCCATCATGGGATAATGAGGGCAAGCATTTTTTTTTTTTACAATACTTATTGCAGCTCTTTGCAACGCAAAGATAGTAACTGGACAGCAATGACCTCTGGCTGTGGAACAGATCAGAAAATACCATATATTTTAATGGCGTACCTTGATTTCTGAGAAAAGGTGTGTTTTTTAAAGGGAGTAATTCCGAGTAATTTTCAAATCATTGTATGGGCAAAAGCAAGAACAGGATTAATGGCTTTTGTAGGCACAATGATTTAGTTTATACAGATGGCATGTGTTCCAGAGCTGGTGGGCTGCATGCCATTGAATCAAACAGAGGCCAGATCTACACCATGCAGGATATAGCACTATGAAAGTGGTATAGGGAGGCAGGATCGACACTACTGCTTTATAGGGGTATTGAAGTCACTCACAACTGTTGGGTCCCTTAACAACTGCCATATAAAGCTTTCATAGTGCTATATCCTGCTTGGTGAAGATGTGTCCTGGGCCCCAACAGCTGTCAGTGCATTTCAATACCACTATAAAGCAGTAGTGTAGATCCTGCCAGACTTTGCTTTATAAACAAACCTCAAAGTTTTATTTAATCAAGTCACCTCTGAAGAACACGCTCAGGCTGTAGCCTCTCTCTCTCTCCTCAGGCCAGAAGCAGTGTGTGTTGCCCTCAGTAATTCCTGGCTCCTCCCAAGAAGCACAACCCACTCAGGTTCAAAATCCAGCAGTTCTTTCATATTGTTACCGCATGCAAGGATAAAAAACGTGAACTGTTATGCTGACTGTTGTAGGCCAAATTTGTTATGATAAGATGGAGAAAAACAACAACAGAAACTTATGGCAGTTTAAAGACTATCAGATTTATTAGAGTTATAACAGATTGCAGTTTTTGTGGACTAGAACGAACTGGGATGAAAACAGTGCAGTCCCTTCCCTTACTTTTTGCCATCTAAAAGGGAAGATGTAACATGGGGGCTGTCTAGACGCTGGGAAAGCCCCACGGTGGCTGCGAATCTGTGCTGCATCAGTTATATGATTCAGATGCAGGTTTGCAACCACCGCAGGGCTTTCCTGCGAAGCTGCGCTTTGAAAAAGTGTCTGTCTTACCCTGACTTTTTCATTGGGAGCGATTGGATGACCTTCAGAAACCCCACACTCCCTCCTTGGCACCTGGTGAGTAAAACCATGGGAGGGGGTTGGGGAGAAGCAGCACCGACTCAGGGACATTAAGAGAGGGCCATGGTGGAGAAGAAAAAGCATGTAAGAACTTTTTCTTACAGGAAGGGGGCTTTCCACAGAACCCACTGTGACCACCACTTACCTACCCTAACCATGAGAGATTATAAACACTGCTGCCCTCTTTCTCCCCCTCATAGGACCATGACTAGAGAAAGGTCCACCTTGCTGTGTCCTCAGAAAAATAGGATCAGTTGCCCATCTACTACCCTGTTTCCCCGAAAGTAAGACATCCCCCGAAAATAAGACCTACTTCCAGTTTTGCCTCTCACTGTCATATAAGGTATCCCCCCAAAAAGACCTTTTTTTTTTTGTTCAACAATAAATGTGTACTGTATTCTTCTTCATGGAAAAATAAGACATCCCCTGAAAATAAGACCTAGCACATCTTTGGGAGCAAAAATTAATATAAGACACTGTCTTATTTTCGGGGAAACACGGTAAATTGAGCTAATAAGTTGTTATGCTGGACTTAATATTAATTATGAAGCAAGAAGGGTTCTCTTAGGGAAAGGGCTATGGAATTGGGATCGTATCAGCACCCTTCACATGTTTTTGTCATGCAAAGAGTGCCCCATGCAATTAACGGGAGTACTTCTGTGCTGCTGACCCCACCCCACCCCAGGATTGGGCATCACAGTGTGTCCCTGCCTGCCGGACATCCATGTATCGGCATGGACATTGCACTGAGCCTAGTCATGAAGAGGGCAAGGGTGTATATATAATGGTAGGATGCTTTTCCTCCCTGTCAAACCTTAACTAAGGACACACGGCTGTGCGTCCTTAAATTAAGTATAGAAGTTACTTAAGCCTTCGATTCTAAACACACTTGAATACAATGGGACTTATTCCTGAGTAAACTGTGTAGGATTGCTCTGTGAGTGTAAGTCTCTAAATCTCATCATGTTCACAGACATCTTATTTTTATTTCTGTTTACTTTTTAATATTAGTTTCTTCAGTTTTGAACTTTTAGGGTTTATACTATTTAAAAGGCTTAATGAGATAAAGCTGAATATATCCTCTCCCCACAAAACTGAATCTGTTTACACCCCAATGGCACCTTAAAAATAACTTTATTATAAATAATTGCTTTATATAATATTGTAAGGGTATTGTATAGTTAGAAGACTGAACAATATTGGAGATTCACTGTTAAGTGTGGATTAATAGGGTAAATGTTCCATAAACGCAGTATTTAGGAGCACACATCTGCACCTTTTATTCTAATTCTGCTGAAATGCTGTTCCAGAGGACCTAATTTAGCATAGATGTGATTGATGGCTATATGATGAAATATTTTAAATGAGCAATAAAATAGTCAATAAGAAGTAATGTCCAAATTAGAAATGGACTGGATTATTAGCAATAAATAATTTCTTTCATGGAATTCATACTTTTCCTTCTGTATAGAATGCTTGTATTGTACTGAGTTATCGATTAATATACAGTCGTGTGAAAAAGAAAGTACACCCTCTTGGAATTGTATGATTTTACATATCAGGACATAATAACAATCATCTGTTCCTTAGCAGGTCTAAAAATTAGGTAAATACAACCTCAGATGAACAACAACACATGACATATTACACCGTGTCATGATTTATTTAACAGAAATAAAGCCAAAATGGAGAAACCATGTGTGAAAAAATAAGTACACCTTATGATTCAATAGCTTGTAGAACCACCTTTAGCAGCTATAACTTGAAGTAATTGTTTGCTGCATGACTTTATCAGTCTCTCACATTGTTGTGGAGGAATTTTGGCCCACTCTTCTTTACAACGTTGCTTCAGTTCATTGAGGTTTGAGGGCATTTGTTTATGCACAGCTCTCTTAAGGTCCCGCCACAGCATTTCAATCGGGTTGAGGTCTGGACTTTGACTGGGCCATTGCAACACCTTGATTCTTTTCTTTTTCAGCCATTCTGTTGTAGATTTGCTGGTGGGCTTGGGATCATTGTCCTGTTGCATGACCCAATTTCGGCCAAGCTTTAGCTGTTGGACAGATGGCCTCACATTTGACTCTAGAATACTTTGGTATACAGAGGAGTTCATGGTTGACTCAATGACTTCAAGGTTCCCAGGTCCTGTGGCTGCAAAACCAGCCCAAATCATCATCCCTCCACCACCATGCTTGACAGTTGGTATCAGGTGTTTGTGCTGATAAGATGTGTTTGGTTTTCACCAAACGTGGCGCTGTGCATTATGGCCAAACTTCTCCACTTTGGTCTCGTCTGTCCAAAGGACATTGTTCCAGAAGTCTTGTGGTTTGTTCAGATGCAACTTTGCAAACCTAAGCCGTGCTGCCACATTCTTTTTAGAGAGAAGAGGCTTTCTCCTGGCAACCCTTCCAAACAAACCATACTTGTACAATCTTTTTCTAATTGTACTGTCATGAACTTTAACATTTAACATGATCACTGAGGCCTGTAGAGTCTGAGATGTAACTCTTGGGTTTTTTGCAATTTCTCTGAGCATTGCACGGTCTGACCTTGGGGTGATTTTGCTGGGACGTCCTCTCCTGGGAAGATTGGCAACTGTCTTGAATGTTTTCCACTTTTGAATCATCTTTCTCACTGTAGAATGATGGACTTTAAATTGTTTGGAAATGGCCTTATAACCCTTCCCAGATTGATGGGCAGCAGCAATTGCTTCTCTAAGATCATTGCTGATGTCTTTTCTCCTTGGCATTGTGTTAACACACACCTGAATGCTCCAGACCAGCAAACTGAAAAAACTTCAACTTTTATAGAGGTGGTCATACTTGCTGATGATCATTAATCACGGGCATTTGATTAGCAGCACCTGTCTGCTACTTAGCATCTTAATTCCTATGGAAGCAGTAAGGGTGTACTTACTTTTTCACACATGGCTTCTCCATTTTGGCTTTATTTCTGTTATATAAATCATGACACGTGTAATATGTCATGTGTTGTTGTTCATCTGAGGTTGTATTTACCTAATTTTTAGACCTGCTTAGGAACAGATGATTGTTATTATGTCCTGATATGTAAAATCATACAATTCCAAGAGGGTGTACTTTCTTTTTCACACGACTGTGTATGTATGTAGATAGATAGATAGATAGATAGATAGATAGATAGATAGATAGATAGAATATATATATGTGTGTGTGTGTGTGTAATATTTGAGATTTTTGTAACTTCTTTTGTTTTTAATCTACAATGTATTAATTTCAGCTCTTAAAAGTTGCTTTCATAAGTAGGACTGTCAACATTTGAAATTCTGGCACTAATGCAGGTTCTAGTGGTGGGCAGAATCCTTGGACACAGAGTGTAACCCAGAATGGGGCAGAGGGGGTGGGTGGGGAGTAGAGTCTCCATGTGAAAAGCCCAGTGTAAATCAATCAATTCATTTAAGATATATGGCTTTTAAACAAACTCTGATAGGAAAACACATGTATATCAGTCTTCCCCAAGCGTTTCCAGCAAATGGATCAAAAAGCAAATTCAAATGCAAACACAAAAATTAAAGTCAATACAGGTATGTTTTTGTTTTGTTTCATTTTGTTTTACTGCTCAACTGGCAGCATTATTCATGGGAAAACTGAAATGGTGTTTGGATTTCCTGTATCTGTGTCCCAGTAAAGACAGGCTCAGCCCAACCACTAGGCAAAGTGAGGCAGTCACCTCAGGTGGCAGATCTTGGGAGGTTGGCAGAAAGATGCTGGAGGGAAAAGTTGTATTCCATGCTGTCTGCAACCTGTACCCTCTATGTTAGCCTGCTGCCTTGAGGTGCAGCGGAAGATGCTGTCCCAGTGTTGGAGACAGATTCAGTTGGCTTTCATATAAGGAATGGGAGGGGGCGCTATCTTTTTCTTTGCTTCAGGCAGCAAAATGTCTTGAGCAGGCACTGAGTACAGACAACCAAGTCATCAAGTTGGCAAAGTAATCTCCTACACAGTTGTGCTTGAATGCCTCTATTAATGAAAAGGTGATATTATTATTTTTCTCCTTCCACTGCATCGTAATGTATGCAAACAGTTGGGGACCTTGTGAAGTGATAAGGCTTCCCCACATTTACATTATGAGCCATTTTGTTGTTTGCTTCAGCAGATCTGGAAATTTTATTGAAGGATGGGGTATAAATCCCTAAAATAAAATAGCTTCTCTTCTTTCACTTTTTTTCCTCCGTGGTTTTCAGATATGAAGACAGTAAGATGGATCATAGGATTTATTAGAACTCCCTCTCCAAGGACAGAAAGAGAGATCTGCCCTCAGAAAGGGAGACTCAATCTCACAAGTCTTCATGAGGCTCCAGAAAGGCCTACAGCTAGTGTTACTATGACATTGGCACTCCAAGATTGGAGGGCAGAAAACAGAAGACTTTCAGGACATTCCTTGAGCATTCTGGATCTACAGACATTTTTGCATTCCTCTCCACCACTGAATTTGTAACCACAATGGCAGTAAAAATGCCACAATTATCCTTTAAAACAAGGCAGAAGTGCAGTGTGCATCTTGTTGGGAGGTTGCATCGTGCTCTGGATGCTTCCAGAAGCGTGATTTTGCTTCCCAACAAGCACATGCTCCCTTTGTGCTTCGTTCTAGTGCTGGACTAGATGGACCCTTGGTCTGATCCAGCAGGGCTTCTCTTATGTTCTTAGAAATAATGAGTATATATTAATGTCACCACTGGGGGGTGAAGACTATGAAGCAGTGACTAGTGTGGTGCTCAGTCTGCTCTCCAGGTGTTCACTGTCTGCCTGGGAGTACATTATGACAAGAGGTGGGTGGGGCCAGCCAGGCCCATCCATTGACTAAAGAAGGAGCAGCTGCAGGGAGCTCTCTCTCTCTCTCTCTCTCTCTCTCTCTCTCTCTCTCTCTCTCTCTCTCTCTCTCTCTCTCTCTCTCTCTCTCAATCTCTCAGAAAGAACAGTCAACTGTCAGTTGCCCTGAGACTGCAGAGCTAAAAGGAAATGTATGCTGCCCCCCTCCACTGGCTAGGAGACAAAGGCCTGCTGAGTTGTGTGGGCTGCAGGCTTGTGTAGATATGTGTATGTCCCAGTTCCCCCCCCACACACCTTTGGGACCATCCCAACCTCACAGTGAAAAGGCAGCTATGTGAACTCAAGACCTTATGCTAGTCTTTGGGCCTGTTCGAACAACATGCTAAGCCATGGTTAGGCCGCCAACTCTTTTGCACCAAATGCTTAGTGAGTGTGTTTAAACCATGGTTATGTAACCACGATGGTTAGGAATGGTTTACACAACACACAAAGTTATGGATAGTACGACATGGATAGCATAACGTTTAGCTCAAAGTGCTTAACCACTGTGGCTTAGCGTGTTGTCTGAACAGGGTCTTTGTCAGCTGATTGGTGGAGAACCAGCTCAGGGCCTTATACACTCATATGTCTAGATTGTGTAGATCGGAAGCATGTAACTAAGCAGGACCAGTGTCAATGGTAGGATGGTCAGGCACGTGCCGAAGGCCCACACCCCAGTAGGAGCCTACTGACAATTGCACCCCAGCCTCTAGCAGTGACAATGACAAAGTAACTCATGAAGGGAGGGGGGCCTTGAAGGTATCTTTCCCAAGAACCCTCCAAAACTTGTAGCCAGCACTGCATTTGAGGTGGTACTTGTGTTCATGATCCCTAAAATTAGAGTCCTCTTGACCCAGGATCCAGAGGTCTCAGACTACAACAACAACAATGAAAAAGCCAATTGTGCTATTCTGCACAGGGATGTGCCAGCACTGAGAACGCTTAGCTATGCACAAGGTGGCGCAATTAGCTTTGCACACTCTGCGCATGGAAGTGAGTCTCTAAACGTAGCTTGATTTTCCTCACACAAAAGTCCTGCATGACTGTTTTTTCCTTTTTAGAAATGAATCACCTCTGAAATCCAGAGGAAGGGTGGGATAATAAATAAATAAATAAATAAATAAATAAATAACAAAAGTAAAGCAGGGTCAAGATGTAATACTAAATTTAATTGATATGCAGAAAAATCAAAATCTTGGATTTTTATTTTATTTTTGTTACAAAATAGGCAATACGTACGTAGCGTAAACGCTAGGAGAATAAATGTATTTTGTAAATGTAAGTTTAGATATCTCATCTTCTTTAAATAGATAAATGGAAGTCTTAAAAAGAAAAGGCTTTCCTGTACTATGCACTGCAAAGCTGACAAGGGCTTCTAAGCTGGCCCTACCCTGCTGCTTGGGGGAGCTTTATAACTGATTGTTTTAAAACCAAAGTGACACCAGAAAGGGTCAAGTAAATAAATATGCATGCCTCACCAGTTCAAAATAATAAAATTCCAATGTGTGCAAGCCTGCTTGTTGAACATATGTTTGAGGCACGGCTAAGCCATCTGGCTCAATGTCAAGCATTTACACCAACTGCAGTCTTACACTACCTGACAGCAGAAAAGCTTTATTCCCTTGGTGTTTGGGCACAAATGGAGAAATATTATTGAAATGATTATCTGCATCAAGACTCAGATTTGGTTTGACATTTAGCTGGCTCTGTTTAATCCAAAGGGTTGTCTGAATGAATAAAGAGAAGGGTTCCTCCAGAAGACGCTGCTAGCGGTGGGTGTATTGGTGGTGAAAGAGGAGAGGGGGTGGGGGGGGAGAGAGCCAAATGATTAATGAGACTGAAGGACTGGGTGGACCCTACCCACCTCTCCCCAGACCTCAGTGCCAAGAACTGCATATAAAATGAAGCGGATGTTTTCTGTGCCTTGTCAGGAGGAGTCTCAGCCACCTCAGGGGCCTCTTTTATTGGGCCTGGAGGAAACAAAGGGAAAGGAAGCCCTGCACGCTGGAACATAGAGAAAGGGACAGCTATATCTTTCATACTACATCATACTTATGCTATCATCCGCACTGCACAGCAAGCTATGTGGGGGCATAAACAGCCATCCAGGGCTGGTGCAGAACAGAGTTTGGCCTGTTGTCTTTTCATTTCTTACCAAGTTAAGGGGACCGATGAAGTCCAAAGAAGAAAATGGGTGTGTGAAAGAGGACAGGTGAGCAACTGGCTACAACCCCGTGGAAATGAATCTCCGCCTGTAAGCCATCCAGATGAATGGAGCTGGACAATTTACTCGCCTGATTTTTCACAGAGGACACAGTTAACTTATGAAATGTTTATTTCCCTGATATTGTTCATCTGATATTGAGAGAGGCCAACCCTCATTGCTCTTGCAAAAACGGGGCGGGGTGAGGGGCTTTTGCAAGAAACAAATTAATTCTGGAGTTTGTCTTGTTTGAAGTTTGCTTTTCTTTTGTTAAGGCCAATGACTATATAACAATAACGATTTGGAACTTGCTGCCACAAAATGGGGGGGGGGGAATAGCCACTACGTTAGATGGTTTGAAAAGGTATTTAGAAAAGTAGATCAGGAGGCATTTGTTGTACGCTCATCATTCCCTACTCAAATTAGTTCATAGACTCCTTAGATGTTGACTTTCCAGTTTTGCATCTGTTTGTAAATAGCACTTCCTGTGAGTTTTTTTTTTAGAGCAGGGAAAATGGGGTATTACTTCTGATGACAAAAGAAAGCATAGCTTCCACTTGTGCATTTGTGCTATCTTGCCATATCATAGCCCCACCTAGAGGTTATGTAGCAGAAAAGCAGGAAAGAAAAAAACTCTTCATATAGTGCTTGGATCACAATTCTGCGATGAAACTGAAAGTAGATTTTCTACATGGATTAAGAACCTCATGTACAAAAGTCCCAGGATGACAATGGCTACTTAGTTGTGGGGGCTATGTGCTACCTTCAGAATCAGAGTCAGCATACCTCTTACTACCAATTGCTGGAGAGGAACAGTGGGAGAGGACTATTGTGTCCTCATTTCCTGTTTGTGAGCTTCCTGGAGGCATCTGATTGGCCACTGTGGAAAATAGGATGTTGGGCTAGATTGGCCTTTGATCTGCACCAGAAGGGCTCTACTTCTGTTCTTAACAAATTTCCAGTGGTTTGTGCTTAATATCCTTATCAAAGTCCATCAAGCCCTCCCACCAGTCATGCTTTTAATTAGGCTCTGAACATTTTTATTTCTCAAAGTTCTTTTTAACTGAATCAAAATTTAAATCTAGTATTTTTACACTAGAGTAGGCACAGCAGCAGCACCCCCCATTCTGGTTCAGAACCCTAGCTCAAGGGGTAAGAGGGCTTTAATCCTTCCTCACACACACACGGCCCAATCTGGATCAGAGCCCCTGCACCTACTTAGAATAAATATGAAAAAGATGTACCTGCTAGGTAAGGATTTAAAGTAATGTCTGTTTTGGCCCTGATTCTCTGCTACCTCTGTCACATTATGCTCATGTCTTTTTATTTTCTCCTGTTCGGAATTAGCGTTTTTAAATTGTTTTATTATATATATAGTTAGATTTATATCCTGCCTTTCAATCATACTTTTGTAATAATACACAGACACACATATACCCCAACCCCAAATCCACACATCCCACCAGGCCTTAATCCCCTGGCCGATGGACAGGGTTCAAGGGGGCTTCCCTTCAGCACAGCAGTCCCAGTAGTTGGAGCTGTTCTTTCTGCCAAAGAAGGGAGGGGGGAGAAAGCAAATTCCCTGCAGCTGTTCCTTCTTTGGCTGATGGATGGGGCAGCTGCCCTCCCCCATGGTGCTTTTCCAGGGAGACAGCGGTGTAACCTCCCAGAGCTCCCAGACCGGGGGGCGGGGGATTGCGTTTGCTATCATTGGCTCTGAAGCTGCATCTCTTCCACTTCTGTAATGATCTCCAATTATTGGAGAGCAGTAAGAAAAGCAACCGAGTGGTTTGTACAGCTTCAGTGCAGTTTAATGGGACAGTGCCTTCTAGTGGGAGCTTTATGGCGGGACTCCTCCTGCACACGGCAAGAATAGCGACATATATCAAAGCTTTTCTGAGCCTTTTTTAAATCACTAAAATGGGGAAATGGAGCGGGAGGCATGCAAGAAGATTACTGCATTGTCACTATGTCGCAGAACATCCCTTGGGGGCATGTGCATTAAAGGGCATTCTTGCTGATGAAGAGGAGGGCAAAGGCAGTTCTCTTCCAGCGGGCCGAGTCGGTTGAATGGACTTTCTCTGCTCCAATCCCACTCTCAATGCTCTATCATTCACCCATTTCAATTTCCCTCTTTGTTTTGGCCCACTGTACGAGGTGCCCAGCAGATGAAATGCTAAATCGCTAAACTTCAGACAACAAAACCAGAGCGGGACTGGGGGGAAGCACCCATGTCCATTAGAATGTCCATCAACCATAGTCTAACACCGTAGTCACATTTGACTTCAGAAGATGGAACTTAACTAAAATAAGGGGACTGGTAAAAAAAAAAGAAAGGAAGTTGAAAGGAGGAGTCAAGAGGGTTAGATCCTTCCAAAATGCTTGGAGGTTACTCAAACCACAATAATAGAAGCTAGAATGTAAACAGGTCAGGAAGGGTAGCACCAAGTCCAAGAGGTCACAAACATAGTTAATGACCACTGTCAGGGAATCTGTTAGAGGGAGAAAAAGGCTTCCTTCAAAAAATGTAAGTCTTGCCCAAATGAGGAGATCAAAAAGGAACACAAACTTGCACAAAGGAAATGCAAGCAGATAATAAGAGATGCAAAAAGACATTTTGTGGAGCACTGGTAATGACATCAAGATCAACAATAAAGAATTCTTTAAATATATTAGAAGCAGGAAACCAGGAAGGGACTGTTGGATGATAACAGAATTAAAGGAGGATAAAGAAGGATAAGGAAATTGTGGAGAATCTGAATGAATTCTGTTCATCTGTCTTCATTGCAGAGATAGCTGTAACTGAACTGATATTTTGGGAAAGTGAGTCTGAGAGCTACGGCAAATAGTGGTGACTGAGAGATGAAGTTTCTGATTTTATCACTGGTATCCATTCTAAAGCACTTAAAGAGTAAATTGTTGATCTAACAAAAATGTCCATAAGATCAACAGTCTTGAGGATGTCATATTGAATATTTTTATGGTATCATGGTCTGTACCATAACACTGACAACTTTATATGAGTTGGCTTCAAACATGGTGAACACTCCAGCAGTGGAGTCTGTTCAGAGTGTCTTTGGCAGTGGGGAGAAGAACCAGGCATGCTTGATTAGGGTTTAGATTTCTATAGGAGCCTAGACTACTCACTTTTCACATTGTTATCAGCCACTTTTTATATCAACATAATTCAATGTTTGCATGACTTAAGTTTAGAACTGCAGGAATGTTCCTTTGGAATTGGATCCCCCCGCCCAGAATTTCACATGTTGTGTGTAGGTCCACATTTTGTATATGTAAACAAACAAACAAAAATAGCCATGCTGGTCCATGAGAAAAATATCCAAAATCCATAGCTGGTAAATACCTGTCTTAGGACCAACCAAAATCTGACCAACTTTTGCAAGCTTTCAAGTTCTCCAGAACTCTTCATCAGACTACATGGTACAAAAAAAGCAGGGGATAGGAAAAGAAACAAAGCCTCCCAAAACTGGCAATCTGTTAAGGCCATAAGGTCTGCAATTATAGGTAGACAAAATGGAGATTTGCAGTCAGTGGAACCAGAGCAATATTTTCTACCACCTGAAGAATGACCTTGCGCTGAGGGTTCCATCCCCTCCAACCACCAGGTAATACTCACAATTTCGCCTCAGATCTCTTTTGTAACCTAGTGCACCACCTAACATTAATCTCTGGCTTTGTTAATTTAAGGACTTACATGTTTCTCCGCACTCCTTTCTTTGCTCCTACCTTTTGTTGGGGCAGGGGGGCAGATACACTACTGTTCAGTCTGACCTACACTAAAATCTTGCGAGTTTGGAATTATTTTTTTAGACAGCAATCACTTCCCACCAAGAAAGACCCTCCAAAAGGTTTTACAATGAACCAGGACACGTTCCTTCTCCCGTCCAGACACTGGGTACGTCAAATGTTGTTATCACTTAATTCACTGGCCAATCTATTGGATTTGGTTTCAGAAGAATGGCAATGAGTCAAGTGTGAACTTACACAGTACAGTGTCTAGTAGCATAAGTATACTTATTTGGTAGAGCAGTTGGCAACTATTATAAAGTCAGAGTTGGTTACTAAACTGTTTAGTGTAGGTCAGCGTGTTTTGCTATTAACAGCTAGATAATGCACAGTAGCTGTCTTGTACAGTTTGTACCTCTCTTGTTGATAAGACTGCTCCTTGGCTGTGAGAAATCTTCCTTCCTTCCTTCCTTCCTTCCTTCCTTCCTTCCTTCCTTCCTTCCAAGAAAGAACCCACCCACCCCTTCTCCTCTTTGGTGAAGGGAGGGAGGATTGTGTGCCTTGTGACCGTCTGAAACTCAGTGAGACAAGCCCTATAAAATCCTGGGCACTTTGACCAATTACCTGTTCTGACCTGAGAGTGGAAAGGTGCACTACCTGCCTTAGGACAACACACCATTGCATCCAGGGAACCAATGCAACACCAACTGAGGGGATTGTGATCTCCAGTTGAGGGGCGTATGTAAGCTTTAATTTGCTTTTATTATGTACATCTATTTTTCATCTATAAACTCTTTCACACAAGTGGACATGAGTCATATTGGTACCTTCAAATCTGTTAAGTGTGGATTTTGGCTAGATCAGGCCCCAGCATAAAGACAGCCCCAAACTCTGAAAGGCAGGAACAGGCTATTTTTCTTTACAAAACAAATGGGCAGAATAGTAGCTGTGCATTTCGCTGCACATCTCAGGTTCTACAAGGGCTAGAGATTTGGTCTTTTTAAAAAATAATAATAAAACTTGGAAAACCTGGAGATTAAGGCACACCCAAGGGGAGTAACTGCTCCCCCCCAAAAAAAATAGCCTACTGATGCCTTTCAGGGGTTTAGGCTGTCTTAAACCTGGAGCCTGATCCAGCCAAGAGCCACACTTAACAGTTTCAAAGGTACCGATGCCTATGGGGATAGGTATGGATGCCATACCTATCTTTGCCAATGCCTATGGGGATAGCTCAACACATACACCGGGATGTTTGCCTAGATTCATTGCCTTCACTAACTTGATTAGGGAAGGAGCTCCATGTGTGGATGGAGAGCATGTAAAGCTCTGGATCAGAAAGATAATGTGTTGAGCAGGTTTGTGAATAGTATTAGAATAGTATTCATGGTTACTGGAAGCAAAGTTGTAGTTTTGTGTAATAAATATCACAATATTTACAAAGTGCTGGTATTGACATTTAAAGCCCTAAACGGTTTGGGGCCAGGTTATTTGAAGGAACGCCTCCTCCCATATGTACCTGCACGGACCTTAAGATCATCTTCAGGGGCCCTTCTCTGTGAGCCCCTGCCAAAGGAAGTGAGGCAGGTGGCTATTAGGAGGAGGGCTTTCTCCGCTATGGCACCCCGGTTGTGGAATGAGCTCCCCAGAGAGGTCCACCTGGCGCCTACACTGTACTCCTTTCGTCGCCAGCTGAAGACCTTTTTATTCTCTCAGTATTTTAACACTTAATTTTAACTTAAATTTAAATTTTACTGTTTTAACTCTGTATTTTAATCTTATATCAATTTTGCTACGTGGTTTTATCCTGGTTGTGCTTTTTATACTGTATTTTGTATTTGTGCTTTTAACCTGTTGGTTGTTTTATTATGGTTTTAATTTTTGTGAACCGCCTAGAGAGCTTCAGCGGTATAAAAATGTAATAAATAAATACAAACATAATCACTTTGATTAACATTTCAGTTTAGGCAAATATTTATGCATGATAACATAAAGCCAAACATAATAGCTCCTATGGATAAAAATATCTTTTTTTAAAAAAAATAAAAAATTGCAACTTTGATTGTTGATTTGGATTTGAAATTAATTTGGTGATTTGGATTTAATATGAATGTTAGACATGATTTCCTCTTCACTCTTACTTTTAATTAACTTTTTAATTGAGATTTAAATGAGTTCTAATGAACACAATTGGTAGCCTAATTGATTTGCTGCCACAGCCTAGTGAGTGATCAGTATGCAGCCAGCATTTTAATATACTATTCTTGCATGTCAAACAGTTTACAGGTTAATATTTTGGCAGAGGTTGGGTAGTGTGCATTGAAAACAATGATTTACTTTTTGATAGCAAGCAACTTTTTTTTTTAAAGAAAAATATATATTATGCCATTTTAAAATTCCATGATTATCTGTCTGTCCTTTTAACACCTGTAGCCTGGCATCTACATGCCTTGATAGATTATTTTAAACTTGCAAAAATGAATGTACTCATGACTTCTTAAAAGGGTAGTGTTCAAACAGTAATCTGTGCATTACATAAAAACACTAAAATAATTAGTTATTTATAATACTTAATTTATAACTACACACTGGATTTCCTCTTTAAAGGAGGTGATTAAATGAATCTTGGGGAAATTATATTCCTTTATCATGTTAAGAACAATGAACGGGTGAGAAAATATATTATGACATAGTTAAACACAAGGCAATAATTTCTAAACTGCATAAATTACATGTTTTCGCCTATTATGATCCAGACAGACAAAATGAACATTTTTTGAAAGAAAATGACCAACGCATGATTAATTGCAAGCTCGCAGATTTTGCAGCTTCAAGAGTAAATCAACTGCTAAGAAGTGCTAACTTGCTAAAATATAAACTAATTTTAGTCTCTGGATATTAAAATATAATCCATCTTCTTCCTCCATTGGGAAAGCTAATTAGAAATTGTGACTGGCATAAGGAGAAGAAGCTGAGAACACTGGGATTAAGTTCACTTGCATACAATCTGAACTCAAGAAAAACTGGCCCGTTCTTTCCACGTTTCACTATATTGTGTGCGTGGAGGGGAGTCATTATGTTAATATGGTGCCTAAAACGTACAGTGATAGGACAGTCGATTCCTAATTAGACTACTGTATGTTATGTATGGAGAAAGAGGGGTTATTCCACCGATAGCATTAAAAAATGGAGTAACATCCTAGAGTTCCCAGCCCCAACCCAGCCCCTAGCTCTGCACCACTAACAAATCATAGGAACATAGGAAGATACTGAGTCAGGTCTTTGGTCCATGTAGACCAGTGTCATCGACACTGACTGGCAGCAGCTCTCCAGGGTTTCAGGCAGGAATTTTTCCAACCCTACCTGGAGATGCTGGGGTTAGGATCTGGGACCTTCTGCATGCAAAGCAGAGACTCTACCACCGACCTATGGGCCCATTCAAATCACCTCAGGGGCCTTGAATCATAGACTCCCAGAGCTTGAGGTGGGCTTTGGGGCCACTGGGGTCAACTCTAACCCACCTTTCTTGATGCAGAAAACTAAAAGCTAGAGCACACACACACACACACACAGGTAAGTGTCCACCCTCTTCTTGAAGACCTCCAGCAAGGGAGTGGCTACCACCCCTCTAGGCAATTGGTTCCATTGTCAAATTGCTTTTACAGTCAAGAGGGTTTTTCTTCTCCTAATGTTCAACCAAAATCTATCCATCAGTAATTTAAGCTCACATAAAATATAGTCCTTCCCTCCGGGACAGCAGAGAACAAGTCCTTGCTCACTTCCTCTAAAAGATTCATCCAGCCAGTTCAGTCAAATCCAGATGAGTGCCTTGATGTGGACGTGCGCCCCAATGCAATTGCATCTGCACTAGCTATGCCAGTGGAACAGTGCTTCCACACGTGCATTTCTCTTCTCAGATCAGAGTGAAAGAATTTCAAAGATCACATCTTGATGAACAATTTCCAGAATTTGAACTATTTTCCCCACCTCAGCGAATACACACACACAAAAAAACCCGGTTCCTAGTGGCAGTTCTTATGGGATGAGTTTTGGAATGATTCTCCAAAGGTGTATCATCAAGACATCTTTGCAGGATGGACCATCTATTCAACCTCCAATAAGCAATTATATAGAGTAGATAAATGCATGTTTGGATTACAACATCTCAAGATAATCTAAGTGATGTTGCCTTCTAATAGTTGGTCACAGAGCTAACGAGAAAGGAGGCAGCGTTGGATTTAATCTGTAAGGGCACCAGATGCAAAATGTAAAGCGATGAAACAATCAAACAAGCCATTCCCTAATTACCCGCCTGATCATGGTTCATTGTATCATCTGAATGCAGGCTGCTTGACTTGTTTGAAGGGGAAACAAGCCTCAAATAACCCATGGCCTGTTTGATTGTATGAACTGGGTCAGCGAGTACAGTAGAGCCAGGCCGAAAGATTTGGGGCCCCACCCCATTTTGCGGGGAGGGCTAGGCAAACATCATGAAAATATCAAGGTGGTAGGCTTACCTTACTTTAGACAAGGTGGCTAAGTGGACTTTTCTTTTCCTTTTTTCTTTTAACTTAAAAAAAACGGCCTCACCACTATTGCTAGCAGTGGCAAGATTCTTCATAGCCTCTGAGCACATTTCCTGGGACAGAATTCCCATGGGATGGTGCTACATCATGTAGCATCATCCCCATGGGCATTCTGCCCCAGGAAACAGATGTGGGAGGCTGTAGAGAACCTTGCTGCTAATACGAATGGTACAAATTATTATTATTATTATTATTATTATTATTATTATTATTATTATTATTATTTCTTCATTTTGATCCACTGTAGATCCAACTCTCCATTTTGATCGAGGCAGGGAACAACAGTAAATATAAAATACATAAAACTGAATTAAAACATAATATACATTGTTAAAACATCCTAAAAACATCCTAAAACATCTTAAAATTCTACTGGATAGGCCTGCAAAATAGATACTTTAAACAGTTTTTAAAAAGTAAATAAAAATCCCCTTAGGATGTTGTCTAAAGTAAGGTAAGCCAAACAGTACCACGACCACCCCAAAAAACTAAGACGTTTGCCCCCAAAAGCAGAGAAACCACCAGCACCAGCACCTTTCATAGGAGATAAATGGTCTCACAAAGGAGGGGTGACACAGCTCAAGACCACAGGGCGATGAAATTGAACGTATTTCTAAGGAAGACCAACACAGCTACATTAAACTTATCAAAAAGGGAGGGATTAGTTAAAAAGGGGGTTGTATGGGAGGAAGTCAAAGGGGTCAAACTTCTCAAAAATGCTGGGTGAATATTTAAAATAATAGAGGTAGAATGCTTACCACAAATTAGGAAAAGTGCCATCAGGTCCATGAGGATGCCACACGATTGATGGACAAGGAAGCCATAAAAAGCAAGACACCTTGCCCAAATGAAAACAAAAAAGGCACGAACTCTGGCAAAATAAAAATCACAGGCCTGGTTCGTAACAATCGCAGGGTGGTTAACAAGCCACAGTGGCTTCTTAACGACCTTGAGTGTACCGGCCAGATTTCCATAATTATCCCCCTGCCGGCATAGCTTTTTGTGTCTCTCTGGAGTCAGTAATAAACCATCCCACAACCCTAAAACAACACATGGGTTCTGTGATCACACGTTGCGATCTTGTAACATGGCTTGTCAGAGTCCCATGATGAAGTAGTGGAGGAAGGGTCAGCTGACATTCAAATTACTCTCTGAATTAGGCTCAAATTTGGTCATAAGATGATTACAGGTTGGACTTGGAGCTGCCCCTAAGGTTGGTGTGAACAAGAAAGAGAATAATGTTGGATCTCCCATTTTTGAAAATGTGAAACCCAGCTGATCCATCCTGGACAAAGGTAGGATATCCATCACTGTGAAATCCGGCCCTTTTTGGGCTCAACAGACTCCCTGTGAGCACTCAGCTCTGCTCGCATTTGCAGGCCCAGATGCAGAGCTTTTCCTAAACTCCGGGAACTTTTTCCATTATAAAAAAATGTACATAAACAGGAATGTGTGCAAACTGCACAGCGCAACTTGTATAATTTACATAAATAAAAATGGGTGTGACATTTTTCTCTTTCTTGTTCCCAACAACCCTGTTCTCAACCGTATAGACAGATCAGCAGAATGTGTTGTGAAAAACGAGGTTGTGCTTGTAGAGACGAAATCAGAATCTCTGCTTTCAGTAGGAATTACTTGTGAATAAATGTGTTCAAGACTTGGGTCGACGTATTCCTAGAATATGTGGATTGCGATGAACAGAATGATACAAAGTCTGAATTTTGCCCCAATCTGACTTTATGAAGAAGAAAGTATATCCACTTTACTTCTTTATTAAGCAAGAAAAGCCTTTCAATTAACTGTCTACATCACACGAACAAAGTATAAAAGAAATTCACAGAACCCTTAAGGATCCCTAAGTACACTGTTATACATCCAAGTAAAATAAGGCTAGTGCAAGTCTTTCAAGTGTGCTTTACCCTCCTTTGTTTTTGCCACTCCTTTGTCAAGGAACGGGCTTCACCCCTTTCCAGCCCTAGGCAAGCTGTGGGCACAATATTGTAGGGATAAGAGTCCATTTTTATTATTGTTTTCGTAGTTTTCAAATCCCTGATAGATGGATTGCAAAAGGCTGTAAAATTAATGCAGAATGTAGCCAAATACTTTCAGGTGGCTCTGAGTTATGATCGTCATCACCCACACCCACCCACACCCCTACCTGATACGTTTCATATTATAAATGCGAAATTACAGTGGAAATGAAAATGATTTTTCTTCATTTCTTGCCCTCAAAGAGCAGCATTTAGGACATCAAACAGCAGGTTGAAGTTCACAATTTGTTTAAATTTGTTCCACTTACGTGGCGTTATATACGATTTACGTGAGGATAAGAGAACATGATTTTTCAGCTTAAAACGATGTTAACACAATGCCCACGCAGTCATTAGCAATATAAATTATATTTAAGCCTCTTATTGGAATCTTAAAATCTTGAAATATAAATAAACTATGCATTAAAAACACTCACACAAGGAAATATAATTTTGTCATAGTCTCCTCATTTCAAAGCTATAGTTTAGGTTTGTCCCATCTCCTACAGTTGTAACAATATGAAAGAATTTATCGATTCAGCCTGAATGGGTTGTGCTTCCTGGGAGAAATCTGAATCACAAATGTACTCAGTCAATCAGGCTGTCCTCCAATCTCAGACAACCATTTTGACTGTCTCCAAGTCTTCTACCTGAGGTTTTCTATAGGGATAGGGCAGAAAGGCAGAGCAAGTCTTGCTGTGCTGAGAGGTTTAAAGCTCCATCTGATGAGTGTTTCATTGCACGCTCATTATTGGGCACTCACGGATTCCTCAGAGGTAGCTCACATGATGGTGTCTGCCTCTCGCACTGCCAGGAAAACCAGAAAAACGACGGAATGTTCTTTAAACTGAAGTTGCTGCGCTCTCCTGCTGTGTGTGGGATAAGCCGCATGTTCACAGCGAGGGACTGAATGGCCCTCATGCACCTTGTTTACTTCCTGTTTGAAAACAGGAAGTTACTGAGTGTCCACGGACAAGTGATGGTAGCCAGCGTTAGCCAGCGTTTCTTCCAAGGTGCTATGGAGCAGTTACCCGTGCTCCCTACCTCCCTATAAAGCAGTGCCAACCAATAAATGTTATCATACCTGGGGACCCAGTCAATGTGCTGTTCTATGAATAAATCATTGCAGCTATGGAGAGGATGATTAAAATGAAATCCCAATTCAGCAATGCCCAGCAAACCACATATAAATTGAAATGTGCTGAAGTCATTGGTTCTTAAAACGTATGAAATTGTGCTCCCTTCCAAACTTAGTGGGTCTCTCATTTCCCCCCAATCTAGACATCTCATTGGGTATACTTACTTGGTTCTCTCCCTCTTTACTTCCCTTCTCCTCCTCCAACTCCTAGAACTGCTGCAGCACTTCACACACATCTTGCACACTGCCTAGGTGTGGAAAAATCTGTCTATTTCAGTTTCTCATCTGTCCATTTCAGTTTCTCATCTGTCCATTTCAGTTTCTCATCTTAAATTTGGTTCATCTCAACCTTTGCATGAAAATTCATGCACATTTTGTGCACGTAATACAAGCATTTTTGTATGTGATTTGACCTAATACACACACTTTTGCAAGCAATTTTCCTTATGTATTTATGTACATTATTTCTACTGCTATACCCAGTTTTGCCTGCATAAGTCCAATTGAGTTCAGTGGGGCTTACTGCCAGGATTGCAGCCTCAATGTGACAGCTATTGTGGTTTAATACTTTCTTTGTTACTACTAGGGCTGCAACACTTAGGCTGTAATCCATCCAATACACATTTACTTGGAAGTAAGTCTCATTGAACTCAATAGGACTTACTTATGATTAGACAAGCATAGGATCACACTATTAATCCATTACTGTTAAAAGAATTAAAAACGTTTTGATTGGCTTCCTACCCCAATTTCTGTAATGCGCTTACCTTATTTGTAGCATAGTTGATTATAAATGGGTGAAACGGATCGCTGTCTTGGACAAGTGTGAGAACTGATGTCAGCTATATAAAAGTGCCCTTTAACTGATATTATTTCTGCTCACATTTATTTCATAATGATATGAGCTGAGGTGGGTGAACTCTTCAAAGAGGATTTGACACAGCGGCATTTGTCCGATTTTGAGTCTATATGCACCTGCAGCAGGTGTGAATGTATTGTCTTTTGATTTCAGCCCGATTAAATCCACATATTGCTATGTATGCATTACAGTAAAATAATTAATTGAAGAGCAAGGGGAAATGTTTGAGGATGAGAGTCTTTCCCATTCCAACCTTCCCTTCCTTCTTCTAACCCCCACTCCGGCCCCTGCAAAATTATGTTCCTCCTTCCCTGTATGCATTAGGGGCAAAAGAAACATTTCAAGAGATGCAGTCACAGAAAACTTAACATTGTTTGTTCTAATCAAGAACCCCTGCTAGTGTTGTAAAGGCAGGTAGGCCTAACTAATTGGTTGAAGCTCCCAATATGATTTCTACTATATTTTCAATATCTCATACATTTTTAGGAAAAGAATGATAATCACGGGATTAGTAATTACAGTTGGGACTAGACCTGCAACATTTGAATGCATAATTACAGCAATGCTTCATTAAAAACAGCTGGCTAACCTTGCCATATTACAGCCTTTTCCAACCCAATATCCTCCAGATGTGTTGGATTGCAACTCCTATCATCCCCAGCTAATAAGGTTGAGGAAGGCTTCCATATTGCTTTCTGAAAATGTGTGCTGTCTGCTGTTTTTTCTTCCCGTCTCCACAACTTCCGCCTACCCAATTGCCAGCCCCACTTTCCCTTTCCTCTTCAATCCCAACACCATCACTACTGCATGCTACAATTTCTTTTTTCCTCGTATTAGGGTCTCTCCCTGCTCTAGGACACATATGCCTTTCTTCTCTCTTCCTGCAACCCTCCATTCATATCCTACACATTTCCTTCTGTTACCATAGCTCTTACATTCTTCAAATACCTTCCCACCATATGTCTTCTACTCAGAAGTATAGAAAAACTAAGAGCTGGTCTACATACATGGCAGAATGTGACAGAATCCTGAGGTGGCAGAGAAGACCATACAGAAAAGGCAGGAATGACTTGGAGAACGGCCACCATCTAGTTCCCAGAGTTGGGCCCTCCCCCACCCCACCTACTACCAGGAGAGCTTCTGAAGAACCGCTTGCCCTGAGGAGTTGGGAGAAGAAACAGAATAGGCTTGAACTCAAACCTAGAGAAATGCAGGAGAAAAGAAAGAAGAGAGGAAGCGGCTAGCAAAGTACGGGCCCGCCCAGAAGGACAATAGATGCAATGCAAACCTGGGTTCAGTTGACATATTCCTGCCCATCTGGGCAACTGAGTCTAGCATCACCATCATGCCTTCCCCCTCCTCCCCCACAACCTCTCCTAATCCCTCTCCTTGGGTCTCATATCTTTTTAGATTTTGAGCCTGAGGGGCAGGGGCTGTATGATTATTAATTCTTACAAGCCGCTCTGAGAGACTTTTGCCCAAAGCATGGGATATAAGAGCAGGATATAATTAATCAATAAATTGTATTTATTTGTTTATTTATTTACATAATGTATTTTTCTTCCAACTTTTCAGACAATTGATGTCTTCTAAGGGGCTCCCAACAACAATATATTGCCATCAGGCCCACCAACTAAAAAGATAGATACACAAGAGGAGGGTGTGTGTAAAGAAACATTAGGGGGCAGTTATTCAAGGCTAAAACAAAGTGGTGAGCTGTAAGACATGTCCCCTACCACTGCTTTAACTAAAGAACTAGCCCAGCTCATTCCTTAATGTGCTAGTTTTCCACTTGCAGGGAGTTTGTCACTTAGCAGACATTAAAAAAGAAAAGCTCTGAAGTGGTAAGGCCCATTCTTTCACCTCAAGACTCGATCATTCCTTGCATGTATAAAACAGGCCCAAATGAAAGGGAGGGAGGGCAGACCATAGTTGGCAAAGCATCTGCTTTGCCTGCAGAAGTTTCCAGGTTCCTGCTTAAAAGGGTCAGGGAATGACCTCTCCTTGACACCCTGGAGAGCAGCTGCCAGCCAGAATATTCTGGACAACAAGTCTGAGCCCTGGTAGAAGGCAGCTTTCTAGATGATGATGATGATGATGATGATGATGATGATGATGTATTACATTTATATACCACCCCATAGCTGAAGCTCTCTGGGCAGTTTACAAAAGTTATGCCCATCCTCCAACTGTTGTGGAAGAAAGCAGGAAGTGGATCCTGGGAAGAATATTGTCCCTGTGTCAACAGTTGTGTAATAGAGAGAATAGAGTGAAAGTGAATGGATGGACATTAAGCAGGGAATTTATTTTTACTGTGTTTCCTTCTTCCCCTTAAAGAAGGGTTTTCTGCACAAGGCATTTATTGTGCGCTCATCATTCCCTACTAATGGTTATTTATGGGTTCTTTTGACAACATCATGACCTTTCACTGTCACTTCTTTTTAAAAACAACACGGTGTGTGTGTGTGTTGGAGTAGGGAAAATGCAGTGTTATTTGTGAAAGCAAAAGAAAATGCCTTTTCAACATGTAATTGCACCATTCAGCGATACCACAGTGCCACCTAGTGGTTATATAGCAGAAAACCAGGAAAGGAAGTGCTCAGATCTCAATTCTGCAACAAAAATGAAAGTAGATACACCGGATTCTGCATCATGTAGTAAAAGCTCAAAGTCTATCTACAGAAAGAGAATGCTTCCAGATGAAACTTTTACTGTGCAATCACACTGCCTTGTTCATGGAATTTTACAGGCGGTCCAGACAAGATCTTCCACCTGTAGCCCTCCCATGTTTTCCTACTGCTTTTTCCATCCTTTTTCTTATCAGGAAAAAACAGGTTAAGAAAAGAAAAGACAGGGTAGCTCCACAATGCCTTTAGACTGTTAGCACTAGCAACCCTTTGTCTGGAAGCACTCAGAAATGAGCTTTAGAAGATTAGATAGGGGTGGGATATGGGTGTGTGTGATTCTCCTTCAATGGAAGGAGAAACAAAACGGTAGAAAAGAAGGGGAAGGAAGTTTGCCTAAGAACTTCTCTCTGACAGAGGGTATGTCTACACGCTGTATATCCTCCGCCGTGGCTTTGAAGTGCCCCACTTTTGTTTACATGATGCAGCCAATTTGCACCATCATGATTTTTATTGTGAAGCTACGCATTTCCAACGTCTCATTTTACCACGTATTTTTATTTGGTCCACTGTTGCCACAGTTGTTTGTGTGTGTTTCAGTGGTGGCTTGAGTGCAGCTGGACACACCTCTGCGCATGTGAGAAACATTGCAAGACTGCAGGGTAAGGGGTAGGATCCAGGTGAGTGTTTACCATGGTCACCATGGCAACAGTACAGTACAATTGTGGGATGAAAGCAAGGACAGTAAATGTGCGTAATGCAAAGACTCAATGAACTGTAGCTGCATAGGTGCGCAGATACAGGCATTCAACGCTACAAAGTTGCGCAGTTTTTTAAAAAATACTTAAGATAGTTCCAACATTACTTGATCTTTGTTGTGCATTACTGCTGTGTGACAATGGTGTTGCAAATCTTCCAGGCAGGATAGTCTGCATTCTGTCCTGCCAGGTATCACTGTTGTTGCTGCTTCACAGCTGCCATGCTGGAAGGTTTTTTTTGGGGGGTGAGTGGGTATCAGCAATGAAAGTGTCACTGTATAGATGGCCCCAGAGAAGTTGAAGCCAATCCAAAAAATGAAAACGGGACACCCATCCCGATTTTGCATTGCGGAGATATATCTAATCAGCTAGAATCTGAGACTATAGACGTCGTCGGGAGAGGGAGGAGGAAGGAATGCGAGTCAAGCATTTAGATGCCTGCTTTTCCTTCGGCATCAGGGAGATAAATCGATGCCATGGTATTTATTTTAGATGTCCTTGATGTTCTGAGCATGCCTATGAGGGGGGTTTCCCCCTGCTCGCCTATCTGTTAAAACGATCCTCAGTTATCATGTACATGATATCATCTGCCAGAGCCTTTGAAAATTCTGCTTTGCATTAAAGACAAAGAATTCCTCTCCATTAACACTCTTGGAGAGTTTCCTGGCCCGGGAACATAATTAACTCTTTGCTGGCCTGGCTAATTTCTGCATTTTAAAAAAAGTCGTCTGATAATAACAAAATTGGAGCACTCAATCCGCAGGGTAGCCATTAAGCCCACTCCGTTATTGTGCAGCCTGTATTCAGACCACAATTACTGTCAGACAATTGCACGGGAGCTGCTCCATGTACGCAAACAAGAATACCATTCATTAAAGACCCCCCCTTCAATAAAATACAATCTATACTTTTTTAATGAATATTTGAGAAAGAGAAATATAATTTTGGCTTCAGAAACCTGCAATATGATTATTATTATTCTTTTAATAACAGAGGGGTTTTTCCCTCCCCTCACTGTACATGTACTGACAGATTTTACAGAAGGCACCAGAAATGAAATGGATGGTTTGAGAGCCAGGACTTGTGAGGGAAGGTGCTGGGCTGGGGGCGGGGAGCAGAGTTCAGAGCAAACTAAGTCGATGTTAAATAAGGTATTCCCAGTACAGCACAGTTTTTTAAAAAACACTCCTGTGGGTTTTAAAGGTATATTCCTAGACCAGTAGATTTTATTTAAACTATTCTTGACTAGTTAAATATATGAACAGGGGATGCTAAAGAGATTGCCAACTCAATCGTAAAGACACTACTTTCAAATCAATGGATCTTCTATCCAAGTAATGCATTTACCCTGTTTCCCCGAAAGTAAGACATCCCCCGAAAATAAGACCTACTTCCAGTTTTGCCTCTCGCTGTAATATAAGGCATCCCCTCCGAAAATAAGACCTTTTTTTTTGTTCAACAATAAATGTGTACCGTATTCTTCTTCATGGAAAAATAAGACATCCCCTGAAAATAAGACCTAGCACATCTTTGGGAGCAAAAATTAATATAAGACACTGTCTTATTTTCGGGGAAACAGGGTAGTAATAGGTTTCAATCCTGTGGACCCCATGGAAGTATTGCAAGTAGTACACTTATTTCAATATATTTGAATCCTGTCTGTAGCTTCTTTAATGGCAGTATATAATTGCATTACAGTGTAATTTGGATCATGGGAGATACAAAATCCTTTCAAATACCTTTTGCAGAAAGTGGGAGGAAAGGGGGGGGAAACTTTATCTCAAGCCCACGTGTTATATCAATTTTTTTAAAAAATCAATGCTATTTTCTGTGAACCTTGAACATAGCCTCAAGGCTCAGAGGTCAACGTTAAAAATGTGATAGTGTATATCATTTTCTGTACAGATCTGTAGCAGATATATTTGTTCAATACAACACGGACTTATATTTATGGCCCTGTGGGTAATATTGGAAATCACAATTCGGGTAAATGTGGTGTGGATATTCTCTATTCCACCCCCACCCCATCTAGTTGCTCTGCAATACAGAAGTCAACAGTTGAAGACTACACAGCATATAAACTGTGTGTCCCGAAGGTTGCAATGTTTAGATATAGCACAGGCTTAGGATCCAGCAGGCTACATTCTGCCTACTTTTAAGGAAAGAATTCAAGGACAGAATGGGGCACTGCCAGTGGATCCAACGCAAGATATTTCGCCTCCTAGCTTCCTATTGGCAGGTCCCACAGATGATGCAAGATGAAAGGCCACCTTAACATTAGGGTGGCTTCATATGCATTGCCCAAAAAAGAGATGATGCATCACCTAAAAAGAGGAGACAGGTTTGCATAAAATACACATGTGTTGATCTATATGTATGTACGGATGTACATGTATAAATAATACGTATAATTGAAAAAGATATGCAGTACATGTCACCATAACGGGGAAGACTTGTGCCCTGGTGACCTGTGGATCTATCTGTTCTGTCTGCTATTCAGGTGCGAACTATTGATGGGCCATTTCAAGGCCTCAACACACCTTTCTTAGTAAGGTTCTTTATCTTGAACCAGGACTTGGACTGGACTTCCTTTCAAATGGAGGAGGCCTTCATACAGAGGACTGTCCTCTCACAATCTTTCAAAAAGAGGACTGTACTCTGTAAAGTAGGATACATGGCCACCCTACATCTGGAGTAAAAGTTTCCCCCACTTTGTTTAGTGCCTTATGCAAAGGCAGAAAGAGAGAGAGAGAGAGAGAGAGAGAGAGAGAGAGAATGGAGGGCCCAATTCCTAGATCAAGCCATTTTATTCATTCCCATAAAATCTAGTGCCACCCTAAGGCCAGATTGCAGCCACCACACTGAATATCACTATAGTAGAGAAATGTCATAAGAGCCACCTGTTACTTGTATGGATAAATGTAGAAGCATCTGCTATGCAAAGAGCCAAAGGATGGTACTGCAGTGCAATCAGATTAGGCTCTTGGCAGGAAGGTGAGACCCCAAGACACAGAACTCATCAATGGGCAAGAAGCACAAGAAGGATAAGACAGCATTGTTGAGTGCATAGCTCTAATAAGGAACAAGTTATGTTTGGTGCCATATTTAGGGAAAAGGTTTGTAAATGAAGTTTGGAAGGAATAATAATAATAATAATAATAATAATAATAATAATAATAATAATAATAATAATAATTTACTACTGCCATTTTGCTCTTCGCACCATCTGGCTCCTATTAATATGCATCCGTTTGCTCAACATCTTTTCCCCCTCAGGCAAGAGCAGTATGAGAAAGGGGTTTGGCACAGATACACACTATCAAGACCCATCCATCCTGATGCACAGAAAACAATAGTCAACTCTAATAACCCGGCTTTTCTGCAACCTGACTTCCTTTGCTGTAAACTGTACATTCTCTTAGACTGCTCAAATTCCAAGACAGATCAGGCCATGATTTGGCAAACAGCCTCCATATCTGCTTTAAATTTACACAGAGCATCTGTGTATAATTGTAGTTCTATATACGATTTTTGTAAGGCTGCCCAAACGATTTGCTAATTGAATGTGGGTAGAAGCCGATGCTACCTCAAGTTATCTGGAAGGATTTTGCAGATGTAAGTCTTTTTCCCTCCTCGCCTTTTGCACGTAGCAAGAAAAATCCTCGCAAGCAAGCAAGCATTCCCTGCTTATGTGTGCCACTCATGCATGGAGTGAAATGTGTTAACCTTTAAACAATTTAGAAGTTGGTGCAGTTAATAGGCAGGACAGATAGTTACAAAGTCCTGATTAACTACAGAATCCGGAGACATGTGAAAACTTGTACAGAGTGAAAGAAAGAGACAGCAGCTATTACTTACCAGCCTGGAAGACACAGGTATGGCTGACAATCTTGGTAGAGCAGGATTCAGAACAGCAACAGTGCCCTCTTTTGGCAAAACTGTGCGCCACGTGTTTACTCCTTACAAGACGTCTCTTTCGCCTCACAATGGGGCTGGTACAATGGAAAGCAGCTGAAAACGATTTTGTGAACTAAAATGATTTGTAAAGATGGGTTTAATAAACAACAGCAGCAACACCCTGGATGGGTAGTCCTCTTACGAAGTTCTGAATGGGCGGAAGGATAAAATAATGCACTTTAATACTAAATGACTGTAGCCCACTCTTGCTCGTCTGTTGTAGAGAGTCATGCAGAATGTCTTCCGCTACAATCCTGAAAGTCCCACTGAACTCAGTGGGGCTTACTTCTGAGTAGACATGTATAGGATTGCACTGTTTAGCCGGTTGTCCTGGGGCTGGCTTCGTTTGGTTCAAAGAAGAAACTCCATAATCAGCAGGGGTGATGCTTTTATTAAGTGCATTTGCACATTAGTCTGTGGAAATGCAAGAGATCAAAGCCTTCTCAAATAGTGGAAATTTTGGTAAAAACCTAGTTAGAATGGTAAAATGATATATAACAGAAAACTATTTGTTGCTATGTTTTATCCATATTTCTACAAATAAGATCCTTCCTGCCTTTAAAAAAAAAAGTATTCTTTTCATTTCTGATATTAGATCTTTTTCATATGCCGGCTCAGTGGGCCACTAGATTCTTTCAGTTGACCTTTTGGTGAACATCAGCTTAGTGTCAGCCTGTATTTGGTACGATTGGTAACAAAGGGTTCGGTTTAGATTGGAGACAGCGTGGAACTCTGCACTTCCTTTGGGAGGAATAACTAAGAGGCATTTTGCTATTGCTCATCACAGAACCGCATAGTATGCCCAGGCTTTATTAGGATAAATTACAACTTGCTATGTTCTTTTAGAAGAAGGAGACAGGGCATTTCTCTCATTCATTCACCAGCTGCTGCATGTGGCAAATATATGGATTTCTCTCCTTCCATTCTTTCCTTTGCTCAAGATTCTGATAACTTGTTCTAACTCGATAACAGCCGCCACATGGGAAGGATATCAGATTAGTTACAATAAATCTAGGAGATAGGCTTGCTTTGAAAAGACAAGGATCCCTTATCGAACCATTCGGACCTTTTTTTGTATCTTATTCAGTGCCACATTCATAATCCAGATGCCTTAAGCCTAGTTTACACATTCACCCGCCTCATTTGATTTCTCCGCCCCTCATTGGCGGCAATTGAAAATGCAAACTGGCTCCATTGAAAAAACACTGCATTTGATGTCAGGTGTGATAATGAGAAAGTTCTGTTTGGGTGGGTGCAACTGTGAAGGTTGATATTTATGACAGCTGTCGGCACACCTGCAAGACATCTCATGATGTTGCAGCCATCCTGGGAACCAGCACTTGGAGGTAGGGATTGTGATGAGAAACGTGAGGTTGTTCACAGGACATTTTAAGGCTATTTCGCTATAGAAGGTGGTGGGGAATGCTTTGCATTCAGAAGGTCCCAGGTTCAATTCATGGTATTTCCAGATTATTTTTAGCAATGCTTGAATTACATGGGGGCAGAGGGGGGTCTAGCCCCTTTATCATTTGCGTTAGCTACTGCTCTTAGAAGGCTACTGGGGGTATTTGGCTAAAATTGGGTAGAGTCAGGAGGTGGGACTGGTGAATTTCATTCTGCACCCACTACCTTTCCTCCTGTAACTCAAGCATTGCTTTTGGAAGTATTTTCATTAGGATGGCAAATTAAGACCTGGGCTAAAATTGGGGTCATCAGACAACTACTGTGCCATCAAATTGAATACACACTGATTCAAAATATATTCTATAAGTGCAGAGCGGCCCTCACCTACTTCTCGCCACCCCACTCAGATTCACATGGGATAACACACCTTTCAGCAAGAGCTGTAACTTGCACCAGTATTATATTTCCTTTCCTTTCTAAGCTAGTGGAAACAAAAGCAAAAAGACACGGCTTTTATATTTGCTGCCCTGTCTGATGTAATGAAGGTACTGCACTGCACAAACATCGGGTGTCTCTACATTAAGCGAAATCCTTCCCTGGTCACTGTTGTGCTTCCTGATTCTTTGGCGCGATTGATATGAGTTGGGTTACACGGGAGGAGAGGGCCAACAAGGCAGAAGATCCTGCTGCTTCCCAGGGCTCCTTTATACGGCCAGACACGGTTGAGTCAAGGGAGCGCCTCCCTCCCCTCCCTGGCATTTGTGCAAAGGAGTGGGTGGGGGTGTCTTTTTTTGGGGGGGTCTGTTTTCTCATAGCCCCCAGGAAAGCTCCGACTTAATTCTGAGTAGAAGTAAGATTGTGCTGTACGTTTGCAACCCTCAGCCCGCTTACTTGGGTGTAAGCCGCATTGAACACAATGGGAATTGGATCTGCCTCCCTTTGTTGCAGGGAGGCATTTTACCCTCTTCTCCCTCCATTTAAAGTCCTTCCTCTCTTCCTCAGCAACTTCATAGTGCAATGCCAGCTTTACACACTGCCAATTTCTCACCATTAAGTGTTTATTCCAGCTTTTCTCTGATCTATTTTACAACGGAATAAGGGGGGAAGACACAGGAGACATCCTGTTTGTTTATAGTGTCATTTAAATGACCCAGAAACTTCCATGAGTGGCAGGAAACAATCATGCTATAAATAGCCCGTTTTAGAGAAGCCCATAATCAGAGATTTCAGATTTTATCACAATAGCTCTATTGCTATTCCCTTAGCCCATTTTTAAAATTTATTTAGTTGTAGGCTGGAGGGGGTGTGTGCTCTGGAAATGGGTTTGGAATGATGCCTCTAGCTTTTGATGCTTTCTGTTTTGTAAGCAACCTAGCTCTCCTTGGAAAGATTTTCTTTGCTGAAGCTCCTGCAAATTTTCATCAGCTACCATACACATTCCTCCACCCCACCCCCAAAACCCCACTTACATTTCTGAAAAGCCATTGTAGCTTCCACCCCCTACTTGATATTGATGTTAAGAAGACACAGGGTGAAGCTTTCAAAGTGAGTAGTTGGAGGGAGGGAGGGAGGGAGAGAGAGAGAGGGTAAACCCACATAGTTTTCTTCTCTCTTAGATTAAAAGATGGAAAGAGGGTGGGTTTTTTTATTTCCTTTGTGCATCTACAAGTCCTCATAGTTTTATATGAAAGCAAGTCAAATGTATGTCAAATGCTCTGTGTACCTGCAGAGGAAAATCTAAATACAATCCCGCCGTAGCCCTCAGCTTGATACAGCAAAAAGTACCATCTAGCTCTATTTTTATTCAGAGCATGGCACAATAAAGATCTGAAATCAAGCTTCCTCTGAACATGATCACCTACATGAATGTAACTATCAAATCATGATGCTTTAGAAAACTGTGATTAACATGCAATTGTTCTTCTGCCTGGCTTTTTACTGAGTATCCCTTACTGCTATTTGTGTCATATACATAACCATTTGTCCATAAATATATTGAGTCATATCCAGTGACATCTTTGTACTAGGGAAATGCACAAAGTAGGGCACCTGATCCCCTATACTTGGTGCATCCTCCCACCCAAAAAGTTGTTCCTGAGGGCTGGAAGAGCTTCCAGAACAATATGGGATGTGGCTCAGAGGGCTGCAGTAGGAATGCATGTCCACAGTTCCACAAAAACAAATACTTGCACAAGGCTGTTACTCAGCTGTTTGTCCGCTGCATCTACTTTTGATTTCATCGCAGAATTGAGATCTGAGCACTAAAGAGCATTTCCTTTTCTTCTTTTCTGCTGCATAACCTGTAGGTGGCACTCTTGTATAGTGGAGTAGTGCAAATGCACATGTGAAAAAGGCAGTTTCTTTTGCTTTGACAATTAAATGCCACATTTTCCCTGCTTTAAAAACTCACCCAAAGTGTTTGACAGAGAAGTGAAACTGGAGGTCACGATGACATCGGCATCTAAAGAACTCATAAACAACTGTGAGTAGGGAATAAGGAACACATGATCAATGCCTCAGGTAGAAAAGCCCACAATCTAGACAATTTGTGAAATATGTCTTAAATGCCATGGTAGCCCAAACCTCTCTGATTTTAAACATTGCTGCCAAATGTCCTTTATAATAACAGTAGTGTTCCTACCATAAACGACTGACCTATTTCAGAGCATTATACCCCAAATGTATATAGATATATAAAAAATCCAGTTCCATAGTAGTTTTAGTATGTTCCGTTAAATAAGTTTTACTCCCAAGTAAGTGTGCATAGAATGTATGTAAATAGGGGGAAATTAAAAACAAAATTGACTTTTTAAAATCATTAATATATAAAAAGCATGGAAAAGTTTGTTATCTCAAATTTATAGATTATTATCGGCTTTAGATAATTCAGCTGCACATAACTCAGAAACAACTTGTAAAGTGATTTTAACAAAAGGTCTGACTGTCTCCATTTAATAGAAAATAATATTAAGTGGCTTTTTCCTCACATTGGTATTTAAGCACTTTTCAGATTTGAGAAAACTTGTGTGTGTGTGTGTGACTGATTAAGAAACAATCAAACCACATAATTAAAACAACCAGCAGTTAAAAACAGCTGTCAGAAAGTTTTTTAAATGCCTGGACTACTTTATATGCCTGGGAGAATAAGAGAGCAATGCTATGGTCCCTGAAGAGAGTTCCAGAGCCCATAGGATTTTTCAGAACCCCCCTCCCAAAACTGTAGACACTGCTATGACTTTGGGAGGAGAACACCAGAACACCATCCCTTCCAGTGCCCCCTTATAGCTGCCATGGAAAGAACCATGGCACCTGCTTTCCAAAGTTGCACAAGTGGGGTCAGAGGACCTCAGAGAGGTCTGAAAGGGGGGCGTTCTGGTGGGTAGGGAGAAGAGAGGCCAGGATACATAAAATCCTATGGCCTCTCCAGCTCTATCCTTGCCTCTGCAAGTGAACCTCCTCTACATGGGCTCAGAGGCCTACCTAAACAAAACAAAATCAAAAGAAGGGCAGAGAGGCCCAGCAGCGCATTGGATGCTTGGAAGACTCTGACTTCAGAGGCTTCCTTCTAATGGCAGTGTGACTTATAGGATTGTGTCCTAAAATGGGTTGCTCTTAGAACCTTATTTGATTGATTGATTGATTGATTGCATTTCTATACTGCCCCATAGCCGAAGCTCTCTGGGAGGTTCAAAAATATATATATTAAAACTTCAAGGTACTGAGTAAAACTACATGAAATATAAAACCATAAAACTACAATATAAAAGTACAACCAGAATAAAACCTAGCAGCAATGAAGAGATTTAAAATACAGATTGAAAATAGCAAAGCTAAAAGACCAGAATGCCAAAACACTAGGAAAATAAAAAGGTCCTCACCTGGCCCCAAAAGGAGTACAAGGTATGCACCAGGCAAACCTCTCTAGGGAGCGCATTCCGCCGCTGGGGTGCCACAGCAGAAAAGGCCCTCTTCCTGGTATCCACCCATTGGTGCCTTGGGGCACTGGGCCAACAAAGGTCTTCTCTCTGTCACTTGCTTTACCTCTAACAAGGAGAGGTGTTCCTTTGCCAAGGATGTAAGAGTGTGCACATAATGCTGTGAGAGATGATGCTCCTTTAGGTACCTGGTCCCAAGTTGTTACTTCTTCTTCTTCTTCTTCTTCTTCTTCTTATTATTATTATTATTATTATTATTATTATTATTTTATTATTATTATTATTATTATTTATATAGCACCATCAATGTACATGGTGCTGTACAGAGTAAAACAGTAGCAAGACCCTGCCGCATAGGCTTACAACTTGCACTTTGCATTGGACTCTGATGTAGGAATGGAATGGGGAGAATTTTAGTTCAGTTTCGATTAAAATTTACCCAAATCCACATAAGAAGCGTAACTGACAGATTCGTCCCTCTGGCCCAGGGCTTTGAGTGCTTAGATCTTAAAAATCTGAGTTTGAATGCCTGGGTATTCTTTGTGCCGAATGGGGGTTCTACCTCTTTTTTCTGACAGGCGCCTCAACTTTAACACAGCTGTATGGTAGGCAGATATATATATATATATATATATATATATATATATATATATATATATATATAATCATGGTCCTCTCCATGTTGGAAATAGCCACATCCATTGAATTTAGCTGTTGCAAACGGGTGGGAATTTTGTTTCAGTTTGTTTTTGAGAAGGATTTACAAATATTTGCAAAGTTCTTCATATTTGAGTGAGAAAAAAATGATCATAAAAGGTTTTATGAAATCAAATACAAGATAAAGGGAAACTGACAGATTTGCCTATTCCTACTCAGAAGCGGAAAAGCGCTCTTGTTAAAATGGGTGAGATGTGATTCAAACCAGCTGAGTCAGGCAAAATCCTGACAAGTGTCTTCATGGGCATGTGTTGTCCCTTAGTCCAGATATATGAAAAACACCCGCTGTGATCTAGTTTGGAACTTACTCACTGCAGGAAAAAAAAACCAAAAAACTCATGGCAAGTAAATGGACTGAGCATAAATGTTTAGCCTTGAAAACCTGGATTCCTAAAGCTTGAAGTAGTGCTAAACTGAATATGTGCACTTCAGAGATGGCCTTAAAAACACATCATCAAAGGTATTTCTGAGGTTATGCCCCCCCTTTAACTGACGGTGTAATCATAAAATATAATATGGTATTAATAAGGTATTAATACATGTAGATCTATCTACAGATCTCTCTTTAGGCCTGGCTGAGAGTTTAAAGGTGTTTTTAAATGTATATTGTCTTTATATCTTGTCTATTTTTATGCTTCTATGGTTTTAAATTTTGTATATCGATTTTTAATGTTGAATGTTTTAATCTTTGTCAACTGCCCAGAGAGCTTCGGCTATGGGGCGGTATAGAAATGTAATAAATAATAATAAAGTAAGACATTTTCCTTGTTACTAAAATAAAAATAAAAATTCTGTTTCTCAGTCACACTTTTGTATGACCAAGAGATAGAACCTGGAGCACAGTCATGCAGATGAATACACACCAACTGAGCAGCTGTGCACTACATAGGTTCACAGAGAATCCCCTGAATTTTATTAGATGATTAAATGGGCTCTATCTAAATCTCTCCCACTCTCTTGTGAAAGAGAGTTCCACAATCATGGGGCAAGACGGGGAAATGCTTGGAGCGGCTCATAATGTTGCTCTTTCACTTCTGTATTTAAGTGCACCCTATTACAATTTCACCACTGACCAGACAACACACAGCTCCACAAGACCCCTTTATCTTTACAAGTTGGTCTCCAACATTCCTAGTTTCAGGGGAAGCGATCCAATTAGTCCGTGGGAATGTCCGATTTCTTAGCCGGTTTCACAGTCCTTTGTGCTAAGTTTATCACTGACACACAAACACGGCTACTGGGCCTACCACTTCCCAAGCTGCTTTATTCCCCTAAACATTATTTTCATTTGATTCCCCTTTTGATCCTAAGGAATTTGCTTACTATTACCTGCCAGGGAATATGTCCTTGTGCAAATTTCTCCTGACAGCAATATGCAAACTCTTATTATGCTAAAGAAGAGGTAGTTCCCTATAGCCATTCATGTCTTCCGTGCAAATGTGCTTACTGACCTTCTGGAGCATCCACATTAAAGTGCACAAAGTATTTGGGCAGTGGTTTTCTTTGGAATCAGGAGGGGTGTGTGTGTGTGTGTGTGTCTGCCTCAGTAAAGCTTTAGGGAATAATTTTATCTGCAGAAATCTCTTCCTTCCCTTCGCTCAGAGGGGGAAAGACCTCACATAACAAGTATAAATAGAATTATTATTGAGAGAAAGGTAATTGGGAATGGATTTGCATGCGAGATAGCAAAAAAGCAACAATTATTTTTTAAAAACACACACACATTTATTACATTTTTGTACTGCCCAATAGCTGAAGCTCTCTGGATCACAAAACAAAACTTAAAACAACAACATATAACAACGTAATAAAAACCTTTAAAAATTAAAACAATAAAATAAAATAAAAATTAAAAAAAACCCAGCAGGCACTGTTCTTGACAGTGCTAAATATATCCCATCAGGCATACAGTTACACTTGTATGCCCTACTTCTGAGAGGTGAGATGTTTCAGGAGTTCCAGAACTTATTCAGACTTCAATTTCCAGAGTAGGATGATACTGCGGTCCACAACATTATCAGAGATGTCAACAAATTTCTGCTCCCCCTCAGCTGTTTAGGGATTTACTGGTTCCACTTACATTTGCTGTATTTAAAGTTTTAGATAATTGACAAATTCCCATGCCTATCTCCAACTTAATTACTTCGCTCAATCCATTTGTAAATGTTTCAGTATCAATCAAAAGTAAAAGCAGCCACACAATGTGTAAACTAATCCTTTACACATCTACTCAGAAGTCAGTCCCATGGATTCAAGGGGGCTTACTCCCAAGTAAGTTGAATTGCAGCCTAAGTCGCAGGTTAAACTGTTTAGTGAATCACAAAGGACCGAAAACAACCCAGAAGAAGAAACGATGAAACGTAATCCAGGAGTTTTCTGACAGATTTGATATAAGAATGGCAGTGTGGGAGGATGGGCGATTCCTTGACATGTGACAAATCTGAGGGATGACAGAAAACATGGAAATCGCACATATTATCAGGCCTCATCTGAATGTCAGTACAACGTATACAAGTTGAAGGATTAAGTCCTGGATGAGCTTTCAGCGCAAGGAAGGTACTGTGTGGGCCTGGTGTGACACTCTGATTAAGACACTGACAGAGTGCACAAAAAGCCATTTGTTGGTGTGACATGTCAGATGGATGAAGCATCAGTCTTTGTCCGTGTGAGTTCAGCTTCCTTTCAAAAGGCCGTGTGGATCTGCTTATGGGGAGAACAGCGAAGCAAGAAGCGCATTTGCTTAATACAAGCAACATGCAAAGCACATAACAATGAAAATCAAAGTGATTTCTATAGCATGGGTAAGCCCAGCGAACAATACGCTTTAATACAAGCAGTGTTCCCTTTTCGCCACTTGCTTCCCAAAACAGCTCATATTATACAGCTAATTCTCTTTCTACCTGTGACTAAATTGTGTGGCTGGCTTTACTTTTGTTTGATACTGAAAAATCAAATGATGGAAAATTGGAGTCAACAATGTGTTCTGATTATCCCTGTGCTCTAGAATATTCTCTCAATGTGACAAACCATGTTTATCTCACTAGGGATAAAGAGGGAGGAATTCCGTCTGATTTATATTCATTCATGTGAGCCACTGTTAAATAGCCACCTTATTATCAAGCTAAAGACAATACAATATTTTTATTTCACTTTTCCATAATTAAAAGATTTCAATTTTCAGAATTTTACCTAACCATAGCATTGATATATGGAAACATAATTTATTTGGAAAATTAGTTAAAATTATTTTGTCCATCAGGACTTCTCTCTTCCATTTTTTTCCCTTTCTAAGTACCTAATTTTGCTTTTTCTTAAGGAAATTTTCTAATATCTCTATCTTGTATATTTTGGTCTGAAAATGCCAAAACTGCGTGGTGTCCAGATTGCTACTCATGTCTTGTTAAAAACTTTCCTTTGTGAACTCTTTTGGTGGTAAATAGCCAATAGATTTAGACAATCTTGTGACCATTTTTCAAGCTTTTATTTCAAATTTGCAATAACTGGGTCCAGAAAGAAGGGGGGGAGAAATTATTGTGTAATCATATGTACAAATAGAGATCTCAATTCTTCACGTGAAAGTCCTATTATAGACAAAGCGAGACCACCCACACATAAAGTGAGGGGGGACAGAACCATAAGGTTTGTGAAAGTACATTTTTTAAAAAATCTTGGGATTGTGTGGAAGTTGCCCAAAATAGATCAAGGAGCATATTCAGTGAACATGGAAATAATGCCAAATGGAGATGGCTTTTTTAAGGCCCCCTATTTGGGGGGGGGGGATTCAGGAAGCAAATACTGGGTGCACTGTGGTCCCAATCCAAACTGGGTTTTTGCACATACAAAAACTAAAGCAATGTAAAAAGCTAATCTTCAGTTACATGCTACACAATTAGCATAACATGTCGTTTGGCTCTTGCTATTAGAGGGGCGAGGAAGAAGAAATGAATGAGGGGAGGGATGGAATTGAATGGCGTGGTTGGTGTCTTGAAATTCATGCTGCAACATTTTGTTGCATGTCCCACTTGCTACTAGTCTGATCATAATGTTTGCTGAGGAATGGAATGCTCAGGAATGGGGCACCTAAAGAGCAGCAATGCGGCATTATAAGCCATGTCTCCCATCCAGCTGTGGTTGTCATCGTCAAATAGTCAAGTGTGACAACTGGTGGCTCAGGATGGAGACACACCCACACAACTTCAGTCAGATCAATAGGGCACTGGTGAACCTAGGAAGGGGTGACCATGAAGCTATACATCCTCAGCCACATGTGCTATGCATTTGATTAGTTGCCTCAACACAGATATCACCATTGCTAGATCAGGGAATATGGGTTTATGCTGATACTTTGGGAACACCACTTCTGGATTGCAAGGCAGATATACTGTATGCCACTATGTTTAAAACTGTTTCTGAATTATTCTCCCTACCCATTCTTATACCTTGCTAAACAGCTTGGCCAAGGGGGCTTCCCCTGTGCAAAGCTAGACTTCAGGTCTCCATGAGTCTACTGCATTTGAGAAGTCTTCAGGTCCTGTTTTGTCAAGACCTGTATGTAAGCCTATATACAACAGTTGCTGGGGAACATGGGTGGGAGGGTGGTGTTGCACCTGTGTCCTGCTTGTGGTTCCGTGGCCGACAGCTGGTTGACCACTGTGTGAACAGAGTGCTGGACTAGATGGACCCTTGGCCTGATCTTATGACCTCTTCTCTTCTTTGAGCAGATCCTTAGTTGCAGGTAGTTTGAAAACCCATAGTAATACAGCCATCTGTCTGTCAATTGTCCTTTCTTCTTGTGGGGTATGATGAATAGGACATCAAAGGGTTTGAATACAACAGTATAATGATGTGTACCTAGTTGCCTTATTTTAATCATACTTAAATGCTACAGAAATTTGGTCAGCATATTTAGAACTATGCATGTAGTGGGAACCAATGGAAACAAACAAACAAATCATAGACTGATAAATGATTGTATTCTTGAGTCTTTTTCCACGCATTTTCTTTTTTGTGAGTTGTCGTTATTATTGATTTTTTATTGTTCATGTTCTTCATTATTTCATTGCTGTTATGCTGATTTTGCTGCTATGTGTTATGTGTGTAAATGGTTTTGAATTAAATGCATTAATATATTTTTAAAAATCATGTTTAAATGCAAAGTTGGAAAACAGATCTGTCAGGCCTGCTAGTCATTGTTTTCAGAATGGAACAGATCGACAAAATCAGACGGCTATTCTATGATCATCTTACAAAACTGGTACCCTAAAGTACTGTTACTGTATGTCCTCATCTACATGTATATAATTGTACACGTGAATCTGAACAAATGTGTGCTGGCATCTTTAACCAAACATCACAGTTGTGCTGTGGCAAGAATTCTGGCGTCCACATGGGAAAAGGAGCAAAGAGACTACAAGCCAGAGTCAAGGGTACTTGAATATGCAGTTTATTACAAAAATAGAAAGAATAATTACATGAACAGCACTTAGGTGGAACCGGCAATTATTTGTTTAAAGCAAGAAGAAGGTGGGAGGTGAAGGAAAAGCTCAGCAGAAATGGAGCAATGTGCAAGCAATATAGGAGGGTGGAGGAGGGGAGACTAATACCTAATAAGGAAATAGGAGGGCAGAAGCTGGATTGAAGTTAGAGCCTAGAATGTAAAAACCTGGCTTGCAGAGGCACAGGTAGCTGTTTGAAAGGGGAGAGAGAAGAGGGAAGAAGCTGTGTGTGTGTGTGTGTGTGTGTGTGTGTGTGTGTGTGTGTGTGTAAAAATAGTTGGAGGGCAGATATTTCCCTATCCCATGGAGGCAGGGGCTTTTCCTTGGGGATCTGGTGTGATCCAGGACTTGGCCTAATCTACACCAAGCAGGATATAGCACTATGAAAGTGGTATGAAAGTGGTACATGGTATGTGTCAATAGGCCCGAACAGTTGTCAGTGCACTTCAATACCTCGAAAAAGCAGTAGTGTGGCTCCTGCCTCTTATGTACTGCTTTCATACCACTTTCATACTGCTATATCCTGCTTGGTGTAGATCTGCCCTTGGTCTTCACACCAGAGCATCAGAGTTGCATGGGTTGCCCCTTAGGAATTATGGAAGAGCAAGGCACCCCAGTTCTTAAACAAAGAGGTGCAGCTTGGAAGGAAGAGGGTTTGATGGGGGGACCAAGGGTAAGCTGTGCCTCGTAGGTTCCCCTAAGCCCTGTATGCCATGGAACTGGAACACAATGAAAAACCCAGGTTCTCATTGAACCAAAGTGGTGCAAAATCAGACTGTAGTGGCAAAGGTTCAACCCTGAGCAAGGGGCAACCCCATCGAAAATGGGTGAACAAACATCAGGGATGCTCTAACTCTTTCCTAACTGACAAATGGTCCTTCTTAAAACATTGTTTTTGGGGAGAGCTTTCCCCCAAGATCAAAAGAGGGCTGATGTAGATCAGGCTGGTACCGTTTGATTTTCCCACCAAGGGTGCCTAGTGCAGAGTGCAAGAGGGGATTCTGCATATATATGGGGTGCAGGTTCCTAACTGTAATGGGTGGCTAACTGCCTGTGTCATGTTTTCCAGTGCTTCCTGCATGATGCTTTTCTTCTGTAGGATTCTAGATAGGCCAATCAATAAAAGACTTATGAGGCTTGGTGAAATTCATTAGGAACTGAGCAAGGAGTAGGGTATTCGCATATCCCAGAGGTCCATGGGACCTTTTGCTTGCAAAGCATGCACTCTACCACTGCACTAAAAGGAGAAGAGGAGCGAGCACACAAGCCAGTGGCTTGTGCCTGTAACCCTAAACCATAGTTTAATGTTACATCCAAACCAGGCCACTGAGTAGAATGGAATCAACTCAGATGTTGATTCTGGTTCCCCTGTCTAAAATTATTTTTTAAAGGTGGAACCCTCTGAAGGTGGTATACAAGATAAAAAACCACACAAAGTGGATGCAATATAAAATCCATTAAATCACGTTTCAATAAAAATGGAGGTTGCCAATGAAAATCATTTAAAGCTAAACCAACCGATAAAAACCACTTGAAGAAAGGCCAGAAAAAAACAGGTAGGTCTTCAGAGCTTTCCTGAAACCTGCAAAAAAAGGAGCAAGATGAACCCCCTAATGAAACTTGATTCCAGAGATGCGGGGCCACCGCTAAGAAGGCCCTTGTACTCGCCACCCTAACCACCCTTGTCGACGGGGCAGGTGAGAACTATGCCTGAATACGTTATGCTGAGACAACTGAGCCTCTTGACCCAATAACAGCAACCAGAGATCCCTGTCTGTGATTTCAGCTTTGTGTGGGCCTACAAGTTTCCCCACGCCTTTCTTTTTCATCTCTGGTGATAATTGCTCAGTGGCATACTCTGGGTAGTATTTGTGCCTGCTACTTTTGTATGTGATTTTATTACTTCTATTTTTATATAGGTGGAACACATCTGCATTTAACAGGAAACAATAATATCTTCAGATAAAATGTAACACATCACATTATAACTCAGAGGGCAGGGAGGAGAAAGGGAGAACTTAGCAATTGATCCAAGCATGTCTTCCTTTCCCTTTGTTTCTTTACCATCAAAAACATCACTTGCGACTTCTCTTTGCTTCCTCTTGTTGTACACGAAGTGGCCTGACCGTCTTTCCAGCATACATTACACTATTGTCTTCTGAAATTGTTAACCGCAGCCAGCTCTGCACATCACATGGAATGCTTAAACTGAGCTGGGCTTTGTTTGACATCCAGTTTGTCTGGCATCTGACATTAGCATTGCTAAGCATCGCATTGCTGAGCGCTTACCAATTTGGATATTGTGCTGCCACATCATTCATCCGGTCCACGGCCAGGAGAGGAGAAAGAGAAAGGCGGGGAGGGGGAAAGAGAAGGAAGCAGAGCAACTTTATAGCCAAGGCAATGCATTCCAGAAGAATAGCCATATCAGACTCTTGCAGCAGAAAGAGGAGACGTACTGTGGCACTTTAGAGGAAGTGTCATGGCTCAGTGCTCCTAGAGCACATGCGTTGTTTGCAGAAGGCCCTAAGTTCAGTCCATTGCATCTCAGGCAGCAGGGTTGGAGCAACTCAAAGTCAGCTCTAACACTGAGCTCAATAGACCTTTGGTCAGACTCAGTCTAAGGTAGCTCTAACTGTGCAATACATTCCATGTCTCCTCAAAAATGAGCCCCATTGAGTTGAATGGGTCCTATTCCCGGGTTTATGCCACAACGATTGTGGTATCATTTGAATTTTTGAAAATTAGACACACTTTTATTTGCAACCCCCTGTGAGTCACAGTTTTACGCCTCAAACATGTGGAGATGGCCCATGGGTGAAGCAGTGGGTGTGGGAAGTTTGAGAAGGTGCAACTACATTGACTGGTTTGTTCATTACTTCCTCTATATGATTGCCAATTTTAGAACATATTCACTGGAGAGCTCTTCCCTTCATGTTGTTCTCTCAAGTGGTTGGGAGGTGTTGCAGTGGCAAGAAGCAGAGTGCTCTGTGTGTGTGTGTCTGTCTGTCTATGTCTCTCTCTCTCTCTCTCTCTCTCTCTCTCTCTCTCTCTCTCTCTCTCTCTCTCTCTCTCTCTCTCTCTCTCTCTCTCTGTGTGTGTGTGTGTGTGTGTGTGTGTGTGTGTGTTGTGCACACTAAGGATGGGGGCAAAATTTATTTGGTTAGCATTTTAAGACCAGCTGACTTGATTCACACTTCCTGAACTACTATGCCAACAGGAATGCAACTCTCCTTCAGTTTTCACACTTCTCCAATGCAGCTCTATGCTCAAAAACTGAATTAAAAATAGACCCATGAGAGATAATAGCACACAAAAATTAGGGGAAAGTGCTTTCAGAAATTCACTTTATTTTGGAAAATTGCATACAAAAATGGATACGATATTTTGTGTGTATGAAAATTAATACAGACTTTCATTTGAATTCTGTATGTTATGGAAAGCAAAACAGATTCATCCTTCCCTAATGTACACATACACACACACACTTCTGATCTGTTCTTCTACTGTATAAATGTGGAAATAACAATTCAGCAGATCTTATTAGTTATCTTTGTTGGGTATTTTTGTAAATATTTGGAGAACATTGATTTGCACCACTATTTCTGGAAAATTTAAGTATTCAGGCATTTTTTTAAGATTGTATGAGTAGAAAAACCAGTTCCCCAATGCCAAATCTGAAAAGCAGCAGCAAAACCCATGTGGCCTCTGTAGTTGAATCAACGTTTAGGGAAATATATTTTAGGATTAATTTTGTTTTATTTTAACCCGGCTCTGAAATGCCAGAGCTTCAAGAACATCGATTTTATACTGTATGCCATAAAAAGCTATCATTCATGGCAGAATAAAGAGTAAAATCTATTCTGTGGAAAACTAATGCATACATAGAATCACTTCAACACATATTTTAAAGTACATTATGTAATACATTAAAAATAATGATTTTGAGACAAATTAAGCCATAACAGCCTCAAATCAGTTTGCCTACACAGTTAATATGTTGATTAATGTCCTGTTAGAACCAAGATACTCATTTTTATCTCATTATTCAACTCAGTGTTTTCCCAAAGCTATTGAATAAAAATGTAATTATTGCTCTAAATTATGTTATTATTAACTTTCGCATGGTGTTTCTTGATAAACAGCATCACCAATAGTAGAGCTTAGTAACAGAGAGACAGGAATAAAAACCACATCAATAAACAGGCCCATTTAGAAAAATGTATTGAGGCGTATTTGGGCAAAAATAAAGGGTTTTCAAAAATCTACAAATACAATATGGGACCAAGTGATTTAGACACTGTGGTGGCAGCACTTACATTTTTCAATTAAAGTGCAGTTGCTATAAATAAATATGTAATGTTGTTTTCTTTTAAGCTTAATGGAAATTATGGCTGACACACAAAATGCAGTGAGATGTTATCGTTTTGCAAGAATTCCTCTGGCTCCGTTGCCCTTTATTGGCTGCTGCTGCTGCTGCTGCTGCGGTGGTGATGGTGACAAAATTGGCAATGCAATGATCATGTCACAAGTCAGCTTTGCATGACTAAATGTTCGTGGGGAGAATGTCAGAAAACATGCAGGGCTGATGTATCTGGTGGTAGCCACAGGGCAATCTGAACGTGTAGTTCTGGCCTTAGTATTGCATGTTAGATGTGAGAAATTTTCTCGGTTCACATTTCAATGCAAACTTACCAAGTTCGCCCTTTCGCAACCTAAACACGAAACAGAATGCAGCTTGCCACCAAAATCCATACATTCCATACATTTGCAATGCAGTTTGCAAAAGAAAAAGTGTACAAAAATGTGTACATTTGAAATAGTGCATTGTAAAAATATGGGTTTTTTTTTTTAAAAAAAAGAATACACACAAGAATGTGCATATTCACAAAACTTCACACAAAATTGCTTTATTTAATCAAACAAGATGGGAAATGCGTATGTTTAAAAAGGTACACAAAAATGCACACTTTGCGGGAAATGCATTCAAAAATGTGTATCTTATGAAACTTACATAAAATATGTAGACATTTTTGGGCAGACTGCAAAAAAAAATCACAATCCGCAACAGAATCAGGACGGGATGAACTGAACGTGGGGGGAAATGAGGACCTACGTAAAATGAAGCTTCACAGATTTTCTCTTTCTTAGTTGGGATATATATTTTGAATGTGATCTACCAAATGTCCTTCATCCTAGGGTGCCTTTATGTTTTTCTAATATCAGAAGTCTCAGAGGGCCATTTGTGGGTGACCTTTACCTAAAACAAACATGAGCCCATGAATGCAGCTATGGGTTCCAGTCTTCAGGCCTGGATACTTAATGGAACTCTGCCTTTTTTCCTCCTATCTTGTCAGAGATATTATACAATGCACCCTAACAAAGCATCTATGAAGTCCTCAAAGATAACTGTATCAACACTCCACTTGAGTTTTATTCTAACTAAGCAGTCTCTTTTCAGAGTTAGGATTTTGACATTGTTATGCAAAACTCTATTTTCATGCATTCATTCCCACAAGAATAGTTCCTGCTCCTAGTAATGTTATCTAATTCAGTATGAAAAAGTGCCGCTGAATTTGGTACTTGTGATTTCTTTGGTTTAGTGATTAAGAATGATACATTTTAAACTGGACTGTAAAAAAACAAAAACAAAAAACTCAATTTGCAGCTGACAATTCCAGCTAGCTGAATTTTTCTCTCATTGTATGCCCCAAGAATCAGAATTGTTGGATTTAACTTGATATACCCCCACTCATAGTCATGGCTCGAACTCAAAAATACAAGCAGTCTGGCATAACATTCAGATTAATAGGAATGATGATTGTCTCTTTATTTCAGTTGGATTCTTTGATATCTTTCGAGCCATTGACAAATTCAAAATTATAGTTATCTCGTCAAAGTAAGTAACAAACTAGAGGTGATCCCCAGTATTGACTCAGACCCTGATCAGTGGTTTGGAAAGTGGCCCAATTTGGCTCAGACTCATTCAGGGTCAGTCTTGTTCAACTCAGTACCAAACCCAAATCAAGGCTCGGAAATCCAAGGCTTTGAGCTTTCCATTGACTACCATGGGAAATTTAAAAATGGCTATATAACTTTTTTCTCTTTGTCAGAACTAGATGATGTTTGCAAGTATAGTAGCCCCTTAGGGGGAGGGCTTATGAATGCTCCATGTCAGAAAAATGGGTGCATGGTTTTTTGTACTATGTGTGTGTGTTTTAAAAGGATAACTTGTGAACTCCTTATTATTTCTGGCCAGAATTGAGTGAAATTTGAAGGGATAGTTGCCTGTTCTGATTGGATCCAGCTTGCCAAGTTTCAGATAAATAGGCATAGAGGTGTTCTTATAAGAGCATCCTTGATATCTTGTGGGTATCCCAAACATATTCCCCTATGTTCCCTGTGGACCATTGTTCTGAAAATGACAGACACCCTAGAGGTATCCCTTAGTAAGAAACCTGCAAAATTTCAGAAGGATATGTGCAGTGGTTTATGTGAAAGGGGTGTCATCAAATACTGATACACAGAAAGTGATTTGCTTCCCCTTCCCTCCCCACACCCTGCTTTTTTCACCAACTTGTATGAAATTTACACATCTCATAAAAGTGTCCCCAGGCAAGAAACCTGCAAAATTTTAGAAGGGTAGATGTACCAGCTAAGGAGTTACAATTATTGAAAATCAGTTTAAGGGTGTGTGTTTTATAATGAAGCCTGGTGGCCTTAGAAGAATGGCCATCTCATGGCAATCTTTGCCCTCGCACAAAGCACAGCAAATGGAGCCCTTGCTAACATTGCTGTAGGATTAGAAGGTGGACTCAACCATACTTCTTCCTTCCCCTTGGTTGTAATCTTCCTTTAGAGAAAGCAAACTAAAAGGTGCTATTTGCAGAAGACATAGGGCATGTCTAGACCAGGGGAGAGAGGGGGGTGGACTTGCGATATTCTGATCACGAGATCCTCCTCTTTGTCCAAACGCACGCATGACATCCCAGGAGGACGGAGGGACGTTGCGCCCGCCATTTTCTTTTTCTTTTCTTTTTTACAAACTACCGTTGAAAATACATCGACCCTGTTCAGACAACATGCTAAACCATGATGGTTAAGTGTTTTGAGCTAAACATTATGTCTTAGTGTGTCATGTGAACCATTCCTAACCATGGTGGCTACATAAACACACTCACTAATCACTTGCTGCAAAAGGGTTAGCAGCCTAACCACGGCTTTGTGTGTTGTCTGAACTGGCCCATCAGCCTCTGAATAATGGTCATCCCAGACAATCTCTCATGGTTTTTTCTTGTCATCATTTTAGCTCTTCTACAAGACAGTGGTAAGCAAAGCTTCAGAAGCAAGAGAGGATCCTATAAGAAAAACAAGCAGACTGTGTGCCTTTTAATGTAGTAATAGGCTTGATGTTGTTCACTTCCTTCATGAAATGATCAGTGGAGAAGAGAGCACAATCCCAGAATGCCTTTTAACAACCAACAAGGAACATAACCCCAAATATATTCTAGTTAAAAGAATATATTGCTTAGGCTCTGCAAACCCAAGACTCAAACCCAAGTCCTTGCCAATACAATTCAGTGCAAAGAGAAGTATTACTTGCTTAAGTAAGATACACCTATTTGGTTCTCTTGTACTGCCAGGCTTATCTAGGCAGAACAAGACTTAATCTATCAAAATAGTTGGGACACGGATGTAGTTATTACTTAAACCCAGAGACCATACAGTTGGAGGGGGGATTGCAGTTCTCTTACAGAGTCAAGGGCCCTTTGGCACCCTCCGTTTAGACTTCCAGGAGTTGTCATGTACTTCAGTACCGGTCCCTCTTTATTACAGCCAGTCCTACTTAGTGTCTCCTCTTTTTCATGTTCCAGAAGCCTCTGCTCTTGTTTATGTCAGTCCTCAGGCCACATTGCCGTGACAGAGACATTCTCGCATTTCTTGCCAAAATTAGAAATACTTATTCCGAACATTTTCTAGAGCAGAAAAAAAAGGCTTTACAGGAGGAGCCTTTGTTTTTAAAAGCTGATAGAGAGGAAAAACCATTCCCCTACTCTATTTAGGTCTCTTCAGATTTAAATTTCTATGGCTGTAAACTACAGGTGTGCAACCTTTGGCACTCCAGATGTTTTGGTCTTCATTTCCCAACAGGCCTAGCCAACATAGCCAGTGGTGAGGAATCATGGGAGTTGCAGGCCAAAATGTCTGGAGGGCCACAAATCCCCCCCCTTGCTGTGGCTTACCCAGGAATAAACTCCATGGAAGGCAGTGGGTCTTGCTTTTGAGTCATCCTGCACAGGATTGCAATGCACAGCTCTGATGATTTAATAAATAAGCTCCAATAAACAGGTCATGTAAAGCAAGACCCACTGCCTTCCATGGAGTTTATTCCTGGGTAAGCGTGGAATAAAGCATAGAAGAAACTTTGGGTCCTGGGATGCTCATGATGTCCCATTTTACCCACATCTTTTAGCTTCTGCATCCAGAATCTCGGCTAGATCCACTGCCCCAGAAGCACCAAGCTCTTCCTCGGTGCGCTCAGTGAGCAACCTCTGTCACCAGCCAGGGCCTGCTGATGCACTCTATTCCTTCCAAACAGTTTTGTAAGAAAGGAAAGAGAAAGACCCGTTAGTGTAGGGCTGTGCACCAACCCCCAAATTTGATTCAGACCCCAATTTGGCATTTCAGAAAATGGCCCAATTCTTCTCCGACTGATTCAGAAGCCATCCACTTCAATTCGTGTACCAAACCCAAGTTGAGATTCAGAAATCCGAGGCTTTGTGCCTTCCATTGACTATCATAGCAATTTTTTTTAAAAAAGAAGCTACAACTTTTTTTCATGCTTGTGAGAATTGCATGATATTTGTAGGCATAGTAACCACATAGAAGAAGTTTACACCTGCCAAAAGTGAGGGAAATAGTTGGAGGAGGATTTGTGCTACACACCTTTATATTTTGATGGGTTTTTTTAATCAAAGGAAACTGTCAGTAACTTTTTTGTTTCTAAAGCAGGGATTGTTGCCCCATCTGAGGGGATCAATCCTGCCAAGTTTCAGATGAACAGGCGAAGGGTTTTTGGAAGCCCCCAAAACAGTCTGAAAGGGCCTGATTTGGCTCAGGCTTTGGCCAAATCCAATGCACATACTTAATTATGTTATATTGTGCTGGGAAGGACCATTGGTGAAGTGACTTCTGGGTATTATCCCTGCTACTGCTTTTACAGGATCTTCTTAGCAGAAGTGCCTGAATAAAACATACCGAATCAAGAAAGTGAAGGACTTGACAAACTTTACTCAGTCAAAACAAACTACAACGATAAGACGGAGATAAATAATAGTTTATCTGTGCCCTGGCTAAGCAGCCAGAAGTGTAAAACAGCAGAGAAAATTGAGCCAGTTTCTAAAAGAATGTAACCAGTACTACTAATGAACATACTAAACTTGCTAGTCCTTTTTATACACAAGAAATACAAGCTTAAAAAGGAAACTTACTTGGTTCCATTTGGCTGGTAGGCAACATTCCCCCTTGTGACCCCTCTTTGCATCCAAGGCTCCCTGATACATCAAGAGTTGTTAATTAGCTCTGCACCCTGTGTAACCCTAGTGATTGCATCTAATAAGTGCTTTAAAAACTCCAAGAGCAAAATATCCCTTACCTTGCACCTTTGGGGGAGGGTGTGGTCCCCTGCCATCACTATTTTAACAATTTCTAGAAGAATTGATCTGCTCATTTGTTGCATGGAATCCAGAGGTTTTCTCTTAAGGAACCAATTCTGTTTAGGAATGGAACATTCACTTAGCGCTCAAATATATGGCTGCTGAGAAAATCCAGCATACACCCCCAACAATCATAAGCATTATAATTTGGAACCATGTCTAGAATACGGTTGCATGAATTTCATATGCAGCTATTGGACAGTGCCTGTGACATCAGTGATGACACAGCATTACAGCCCCTCCCCATGCACATGCCTTATTGTGACCTTACAATCAGCCTGCTCTCCTTTTCAGGAGAAACTCACAAACTCCACAACCAGGGTGTCACAGCAGAAAAAGCCCTCCTCCTAGTAGCCACCATGGTTTAAGGTGTCTTCTGAACAGGGTTACCACCCCTTGAGCTGGACCAGATGCTAAGCTAGAACTGACAAGGCGGTTCTGTAGCATTTAAGTTGGAACTAGTCGAACTCAGCATCCATGGCCATCTTCTCCGTGCAAGACCAGCCCTACAGCGCACATCATCCTTACTTCTAAAAAAGGGAAATGGGGCAAAGCAATACAGAATTATCTCACCCTGCAACAAGGCAACACCTCAATCTATTATTTGTGAATTGGATATTACACTGTAGCTTTTGGACTGAACTTTGCAGGCTTTTCCTGGGAAGCAAAAAATGTAATAGAGGAATGCTTTCCATAGATCTTCTGGGTAAGCCCTAAATTATTATTATTATTTATTTATATAGCACCATCAATGTACATGGTGCTGTACAGAGTAAAACAGTAAATAGCAAGACCCTGCTGCATAGGCTTACAATCTAAAGATATAGTAGTCACACACACAAACAAACTTGGCCCTTGTTAATTTCAGGCTCCATCACACCAGCGTTATAGCCTACTGTTGCCTTGCCTTGCATGTTGAAGAATCACATGACGTCATCCCTGTCCTGCCCTGATCTCACCTTTCCCCCCCCCCCCCTCCAGCACTGTGCTGGCAAAGTCCGATTCTTCTGGTAAATCAAAAGGACACGGCTCTACCTTCAACGTGTATTTTTAACCATATTCAACTTGATGTTTTATGGGCGTGTGCTCAAGGGGCGGTATTGCTGACGACACTGTGTTGCAGGAGAGGAAAAGGGGGGAAAGGATGAAGAATGGTACACAAGTAGTGGAGGGGGGCTGCCATGAGAGGAAAAGGAGAGAAAGGATGCACAAACAGGGGTGGGAGGGACAGGAGGAGAAAAGGATGAAGAATGGTACACAAGAAGTCCACGGCAGGGAAAAGTTGCTTCTGAATTGACAGGTGTAACAAACGCAATCCTATGCATGGCCTACACGAAAATCATCATCATCATCATCATCATCCATTGGGTTCAATGGGCTTACTCCCCAATGAGTGTGCAATAGAACTGCAGCGGCACTTCCTTCCAAGTAACCATGCAGGCAGTTAAGGTGCGATCCTATGAAAGTTGAGACAGGAAAAAAGTCTTGCAACTTCGTTGAAAACTTGTAGGTCTCCCCTTAAACATGAATCGGTTTGCGCTCATAAGCACTGGTTGAAACTTCTGCCAACAGCCCACTCCTATGTGTGTTTACTAGGAAGTAAAACCAGCTAAATTCATGATCTATGGAGGGGGAGTTCTCCAAGTTCCAACAACCATTAAACTGAAGCAGGAGGTGCAAAGGAGATCAACAGGCAGAGAGGTGTAAAGACGATTGAAACGTCGAAGGGCACAGGTGGAAGCGAAGGGGGATAAGCCGAGGCAAAGCAGAGCAAAGGTGTAGGTGTGATGGAGCTCTTCATCCACCAGTTTCTTTTTACCATTTCACAAGCCCATAACCCAGCTCCTTTACGAGCCTCCCTGAAGCTGAAGATTGGCTGGCTGCATCTAATGTATGAACACATTTGTGCAATTTCATGAGGTCTGAATTAAAAAAAAAAATTAAACCCAAAGCTTATAATTAAGAGAAGTGGAAATACATCTGAATGCTGAATGTGTGGACATAAATGCTGTAAGAGGATGGGACAAAAAGAGTCCTCATCTGGACACAGATTAGCAACACCACCTGTCTTGCTATGACCCTGCCCAGGTATTAAGATCTTCAGGAGAGGCGCTTTTCTCAAGCATGTGTGAAAGAGCTGTCTCCTGTGTTGCCTCCAACCTATGGAATGTGCTCCCTCAAGAACTGTGATTCGTCCCCACACCTTTCAAAAAGGTGTAAAGACGCATCTTTTCAATTTAGCCTTTTGAGATGTGTAGTTTTTAAATGTTTTAGGACATAAGGAGAACCATGCTGGATCAGACCAAGGGTCCATCAGGGACCCACAAGCAGGACACAGTGCAACAGCACCCTCCTGCCCATATGCTCCAGCAACTGCCTCTGATACTGGAGGTAGCACATAGCCATCACAATGAGTAGCCACTGATAACCAGGAATTTATCCAACCCCCTTTTGAAAACCATCCAAATTGGTAGCCATCACTATTATTATTATTATTATTATTATTATTATTATTATTATTGCATTTTTATACCGCCCAACAGCCGAAGGTCCCTGGGTGGTTCACAAAAACTAAAACCATTCAAAGTATAAAACAATCAGTATAAAAACATGATATAAAATACACATTAAAACTGATTAAAACATTAAACAGTTCTTTAAAACTTCTTTAAAACATTACTGTTTTTAATATTCTTGTTTTTATTGTTGCAAGGCTTTATTGTTTTTAATTGTTGTACACTGCCTTGATGGCTTTTTTTTAAAAGCAGATAAGGCAGTATATAAATGTTAATGGTAAATAAATAAATATTGAACACTGGGTATTGAACTACTCTTGTAATTGGAGGCTTGTCTTTTATCCACATGAAAGCAGGTATGTAGGTACAGAGCTGTTAAGGAGAGGGGGAGGGGAGGAGTTATGAGGGATGCTTAGCTTGATTGAGAAAGGTTAATTACATGTGAAATGAGACTGGGATTCAGACTGTGTTTGCTCTAGATTTTGTGTAATGTTATATCAACACTCGGATTGTCTGTTCATCTATTAGCAAAATCAACCCGTTTTGTTTGGTTTTATTTCAGTGTTGTTTTAATCCCACTGAACATTTATACTGTTATTTTAATTTTGCTAAACATGTGTGGATAGTAAAAATACCTCCAGACTTTAACTACCCAAGGATATGAAAGTGATCCAGTTCTCATAAAGATTTGATCTGCTAATTAGCCACACCAATTTTATGGATCATTGCCACCCACTTAAAACATATTGTTATATGTTCATAATCTTTTCATAATGAGCTTTTATGGAGAGCAGAGGCCAACTTCAGTGCAATGTTCAACAAAGCCTTTCTTTCTCTGCTTATCCCCCGCCCAAGTGCTGTATGCACACTCACCTAGTTAATCATCACTAAATTCCGTAGGAAAAATAAGCAGCTAATGAGTAGTTTTTTTCTGCTCTGTATATGGAAGTATTAGTCTCTTGGTAAAATAATGAACTCTTTAAATGTGACTTCAAATATATGTATAACCTGATCCTATGCATGTTGACTTGGAAGGAAGTCCCTTCAAGTTTTATGGGGTCTACCTGCAAACAGGTGTGCATAGGAACAAGAATGTAAAGAATGTTGGTGTTGTCTTTCTCCTTTCCAAATCCTGCCATCTCTTGCTTTTCCAGCCCTGTTGCACAACATCCCAGGCTTTGAAGTCCATTCTTTACAACTGTTCTCTCCAGTGCATCTCTTTGTTGAGAACATAAGAAGACCCATGCTAGATCAGACCGAGAGTCCATCTAGTCCAGCACTATGTACACACAGTGTCCAACCAGCTGTCGACCAGGAACCCACAAGCAGGAGATGCGTGCAACAGCACCCTCCTGCCCATGTTCCCCAGCAACTGGTGTGCATAGCCTATGATAACAGAGATAGCATATAGCCATAAGGACTAGTAGCCATTGATAGCCTTGTCCTCCGAAAATTTGTCTAACCCCCATTTAAAGCTGTCCAAATTAGTGGCCAACCTACGTCTTGTGGGAGCGAATTCCATAGTTTTAACTACATTCTGTGTGAAGACGTCCTTCCTTTGATTTGTCCTGAATCTCCCTCTGATGCTATTGCCCTGTATTGTTCTCCTGCCTTCTCGCTTCTTGGCTCACCTTCTTAAGAACATAGGAAGCTGCCTCATCCCAAGTCATACCCTTGGCTCATGTAGCTCAGGACTGACTGCACTGCCTGACGATGGCTCCCTGGGGTTTCAGAACAGCATCTTTCCCAACCCAACCAGGAGGTGTCAGAGACTGAAATAGGGCCCCCACTTACTCATCTCCAAAAAAGAAGAAACGAATCATCAAAAAGGAGGAGGAGGGGAGGATGGTGATATGAATAAAATGTGCATGTGTTGATTTATATAATTACACTAATTTAAATATAAATACATCATATCTCACCTGTGTGCCTGCACAGTTTGCTGTTCAGGTGCTACCTGTAGATGGGCAACTTCAAGGTCTCTGATTTCCCTTCTGGTGGTTCTTGATCTTAGAACTACACTGGGGCCAGAGAGCCCTTCAAATAGAGGACTGTCCTCTGGAAGAGAGGCCACACGGCCACACTAACCCGGGACCTTTTGCATGCAAAGCATGTGCTCCACCACTGAGTTAGGCCTCTTGTCTGACAACAGCCCCACATTGCTCAGCGATTCAGGGCACATTCCTATCCATGTTTAGAAAGAAAAAAAGACCTACAACTCCCAGCATGTCCCAGCAATCATCTAACAAGTCAGACCCAGGTGAGTCCATCCATCCCAATATACAGGGCTGTACATGTCTCTATACACCACAGCATATAGGATGCTGTGTAATTGGGCAGTATAAAAATGCAATAAATAAATAAATAAATTCACACCTGACTCCTCACCATTCTTCTGAAACCAAATCCAATACATCCTCGCTACCTGGAGATGCCAGGGATTGAACCTGGGACCTTTGGCATACAAAGCAGGTGCTCTACCACTGAGCTTCAGCCCTTGCCCTTCTTGCTGAGTGATTGCCCTTGCCCTTAACTAGGATGGTGAAAGTAGGATTCTCTTTCCATAAAGAACGTGATACATAGCAAAATGTATGACTTATTCACATGCACATTCAGATAAGGGGCAATAGGGAGCAGGTGGAAATTGGCTTTAATTGTCATCTAATTTCTAATATATGGCAGGTGTACCAGTACATAAATGGCTTAGTGCTGTTAAGTCTCAATGAAATCCCTGTGGAGTCCTCATTATTTAGCTTTGGTATAAACAAAAGCATTTTACTCACAATTTAAATTAATTTCCCATGGTAAAGATGTTTTGCTAAAAGAAAAAAAAGAAAAAGAAGGGTGAATGTTCTGCAATGGGTTCTGCTCAACGGAATATAAGTAGGACAAAGACTGCGTAAGAAAAGCCAAATATTCATAACATTGGATCCTGCGAGTGTATGTGTTGCAAATCAAATTTAGGGAAACGTTCAGTGAAGAAACCATGGATGTTGGGATGCAAGGAGTGAGGAGTGATCTCCCAAGCCTACATGAGAGCTTTTTGTAAGGGAAACCTTCTACCAGTAGCCTCAATGCCCTCTAAAATGGTGCTTCTAAAGACTGGGGAGTCTAATAGGGCTCTTCACTGAGTATGATGGATACATGGGTTTTGCCATCAAAAAGCATGCACCCTCCCCTCAATGCATAGAAGGCCTCTTTGAATCTTGAGCTTATCTTTCCATTTCAAAGTCTCATTTGAGAGCCTCAGAGAAGAATTTGAAAGTACATTGGCCATCGTTTGAAAAGTAAGTGCAAAGATGGGGGTTTTCCTAGCAAGAGGGGCAGAGATCCCCTACTCTTGTGTTTCTTTTGGCTGCGATGGCATGCATCCTTCCTTACATCTCCTGCTACAGCGTAAGCTGATCTGTAGTATCACGTTGGCAAACAGGAAGAATGCTAGGAAGAAAGCATGCTGACAGAGTAAAGCTTGTGAGACACTAACAGTTTGGGACCAGAGTATCTAAAGGAATGTTGTCGTCCCCCCCCAAAAAAATGTACCGGGTCGGTCCATGAGATCATTTTCAGAGGCCCTCCTCTGGGTGCCCCCACTGAAGGAAGCAAAACACGTAGCTACAAGAGAGAGGGCCTTCTCAGTTGTGGCACCCAAAGAGATTTGCCTGCACCTATGTTATTATTTTTTTCAGCACCAGAGAAAAACCTTTCTTTTCCCCCAGACATTTCAGAGACCTAGTTCTAGATTTTTATGGCTGTTTCGTTGATTCCTGTGCCATTTGTGTTTGTTTGCATTGCATTGCATTATATTCTTTCAAATATTTGTCCTGTGTTTCATACCTTTAACTGTTTCTTTTAGTCTTTAATTGTTTGTCATCCATACAAAGAATAATGGTTATTGGATGGATTAAAATGTAATAAATAAATAAATATCTGCATTTAAGTTATGAAATAAATAGGCAGCAGTATGAGTAACACAGAATGAAATTGTGGAAGTATCCATGATTCTTACAGTCCAAAATAAGAGACAAACTCTTCAGATACTACAGCTAATCATCATCATCATCATCAGCGATCCACAAATGCTCTCACTGTGTTTGCTGAAGGTGACCATACTTTTTACTCTGGTGAGCGCCATTTTCTTATTTTTTGTATTTGTACCCATCTTCTCAAATGAGCATGGGCTTTCCTAAAGCCTAATGCTAGCTTTGAGTGCCTGCCAATGTCTCGACGTTACAGACTTCTGCTGAACCTCAAATTTGTATAGGGGCACCTTATTTCCATGCTGGCTTTAGAGGTGCCCAGAAACAGCTTTGGCATCAGAGACAAGACCCTGGTCCTCCTCCGAGGTAGATGGTGGGCGAAGTGGTGACCATAAAGGCATTTTCTTTCTCTGTGCACAGAGAGGCATGGAGCCACATTCTAAAACAAAATCAAACACCAGCATAAAATAGAAGTTACAACAGACAACTGCAGCTAGAACCCAGTCCAATAGCACATAATTAGGGGAAAGACAGAGTAAAGTGGCAAGTTTTCAGGGCCTACCAAAAAGCTGTGATGATGTGGCTGGGTGGATCCTCGATAGCAACTTGTTCTAGAGCTGTGGCGCCACTGTGGAAAAGACACCAACCTAACTGCTCTCACAGGTGGGCAAATGAGAAGGGCCTCTGAGTGACTACTCCATGCTTCTCTGTGCATGGAGAAAGGGGAGTCCAGTGGCGTTATGGCATGGGGCCAGAGCAGTCATCCACCCTTGTTATAATATAACAATATAACAATAATATATTATTATTATTATTATTATTATTATTGTTGTTGTTGCAGATTGGAGGAGGATAGGAGCGCTGTGCCTGAGAAAGCATAGGCTGAATAAGGGCACCTATTGAATTCATAGCAAGCAGGGACTTCCTGACAGGTAGCTCGGCCTTCAGCCATGGTGCATCTCCAGCTCACAGATGGACAGAACGTAATATATTAAACGTGACTGTGCTATGCAACATCCAACTGCTGTCACATGGCAGAGTTTAACTGGGGGAAATCATAGTAAGCTAGTTGGTGTGCATGAAAGTGGCATGGTTACCATTTCTAATGGATTCTTTCCACTTTCTTGTTAATGCCTAAATTTAGACTCATAGGAGGATTGGATTTAGAAATCATCCAAGAGGCATGGGAAGAAACCACAGGGGAGGAACAGCCACCATGTTCAAATGATACATCAATCTTCTCTAAGAAAACAAAAAGAAAACAAATCAACCCAAAGATTTTAGAACAGGCTTGGGGATTTGTTAAAGTTATGTATGGCTGAAATAATAATCTCAACTGATAAATATACAGAACAGCAGGCACAGTCCATCCCACCTCCTGTGAAAGCAGCTGCCTGCGTAGGAAGGGAAGATAGGAGGCGAAGATCTTCATAGGTCAATGGAGTCCTCTAACTCCCCTCCCCTGCTAGCCCACAGCAGAACATGCACCAGACTGAGAATGCAGTGAAGCTGACCCTACTATGGCCACCAATAACAGGCAAGTAGCCAGTGTGCATGAAACAAGATAGCTGGATTGCTGTAAGAGATAAATTCATTAGCCTCCCATTCCAGATGATGGACAGCCATGTTGAGTTGATGGGCTCAACTGGTGCTCTATTTAGTGTGCTCATAATCCTGTTACTTGCTGCTGGCATCATAGGAAAGGATGTAAAAGTCATTGTCCATCACCCAAACTTGAGTCATCCACAGATCAACCTTCACAATTCAGACCATCGTGTCCAGTAAGCAGAGAACAAATAGTGTCACTTCATTTATTACCATTTATAGGCCATCTTAATTGATAGAAAGCCATCCAAGCAGTGTAGAACAAGTGAAAACAACAAAACCATGACACAATAAAAATGAAAGCATTAAAAACAGTAAGACATCAAAACGACGTCATTTAGAAGGCTAAATTAAAAAGATGCATCTTCACACCTTTCTAAAAGCCAAGAGAGTGGGTCCCAATCATAGGTCTTGAGGGAGCACATTCCACAGTTGTCTGTGCTGTGCCAGCAGAGGAAATAGAATCAGATGTGACATGAAAGCAAGACAAGCGTATGTTCAAGGAGAAAAGAGTAGCCAATATGATCTCGAGGAAAACATGATCACTGAACTTCATTGGTCAGGATCATGAGTGTGGAACACTCCAATGCACATCTCTCTTCTCTTCTCTCTCCCCTCCTCTTCTTGTGCATCCTCTTGATGCTGATGAAGACATTGAGGAGCAGAGGCAGAAAGATGGTTTGACCAAGACAAATTTCAGAATATGGATGTGTAGTCCTCTTGCCTTGGACAGCAGTCTATACTTCTACCACTGAAGTCTAGAATAGGACTCTTCGGGGAATAAAGTACTATTCTATTACATACATATCAACCGATCAGAGTCCCGGAGTTTCAGCTCTATAGCTCCATGGCACAATACTGTATTAATAGCTACACTAATTAGTGAAAGGTTCACAGCCCCTTTCAGCTAAAGGGTTATCAGACCCTTATTAGGACGATCCAATCCTCTTGGGTCTGCAAAACTGAGCGAGCAATCTCAAATGAATTGATTTCCTTTCTTGAGATGCGGGACTTCCTGCTTCCAGTCAGGCCGGAAATGCCAGAAGAACACCCTTGCATTTGAGCACTTCGACTTCTGGCCAGTTCTGTGAAGCAAAAAGGCAAGAATGAGGGGGAAAGGGAAGTCAAGGCGAATGAAGAGGTAGCACAGGAGGAAAAGGCTACCTGAAAGGACAACTTGAAGTGAACAGCAATTTTGTACCATGGACAGTTTCAGTCTCCATTAAACCTTCTGTCTCTTTGCCTAATATGAATGCATTGTTCATTCAAACTCTAAGCAAGGATTGTCACTAAATTAAAGTAGAAAGCTCATTTGCATGCCTGCATGAAGAGTACTTAGAATTGCCTATTGACCAGCAAAGTAAAAACCAACTATCATGTGAAATTAAAGCCACCAGTGGGGGTGTGGGCAGCCATTTTCTTAGTCACTTAATTATTTTATTATTTATTTATTTATTTATTTATATATTTATTTATTTATTTATTTATTTATTTTATTACATTTATATACCGGCCCACAGCCGAAGCTCTCTGGGAGGTTTACAACAATTAAAAATAGTAAACATTAAAAGTATACAAAAATTTAAAACTTAAAAACAACAATTCTGGGGTCCGTTAAAAACAAACTTAACGTTGTTAAATGCTGTTAAAATGCCTGGGAGAAGAGAAAAGTCTTGACCTGGTGCCAAAAAGATAACAATGTTGGCTTAACTGGTCCCACTGAACCCCAATAATGGGGATTTACTCATGGGTGCATCGTGGGATGCAGATGAACAGTGTGCACTATGTAACTTTCAGCAGGTGCTTCCATTGCTGATTTGAGCCAAAGAAACCCGAAGGAAGGAAACATCCCTAGTCAAACAAAAGGCAATGTGTCAGTTTTAGTTTTTCCCCCATCGGCCCGCGTCATTTTGTGCTTTTCTCAGATGTGGCAGTCTGGTTCAGAAGTATGGCAAGGAACTCTAGAAACTTTTTCAAAACCTTTACTTTTCAGTGCCCAGCTCAATATAAACTGGAACACTAACGTGTTCCAACTGCATTTACCACGAGACCCCTTCCTTTTTAGAAAAATTGTGGCTCAGGGGGCACATTAATTATGCTACACTACCTACCCCCCCTATAATTAGTGAATTAGATATGAGAATAATAATAAAAAAATTAAAGCATGAATCACCCAAGTCTGGTGTTATGCAGTGACATCAGCTAAGTTAACAATTCAAGGGTCAGGATTTGCAAAAGTGAGGACAACGTTTACAAGCATTTGGATCCAGCTAGCAACCATGTGCACCTTGGGATAATGGACTTAAAACAATTACAATTAACAGGCAAAGACAAAGGATTAAAATTAAAAATGAATACTGTGGCGCTTGCAGCTTGCTTGTAAAACAGCATTAAGCCAACTTAATCCATTTTAATTCAGATGTGGGGGGGAGCCTACGGGTGCAAATGAAATAGATTTGGGGGGGTCAAGTTCAGCTCCTGAGAAAGTGCGATACATTCACCTGTGACAATTCTTTCTGGAATGATAAAGTAAGGGAAGTCTCTTAAGAACTCTGAGTGACTCCGTGAGGTCCCCAGAGATCAGGTGTCAAAGTTGTCTATCAGATGCCTGAAAAGAAAAAAGGGAAGCATTACGCACTGCTATTGTGAGACAGTTGTCATTGACTGATCAGGCCTTTTAAGCAAGCTTTCACAGTCAATGAAACCACCTGAATAGATGAAAGCCAGACAGCTTCTGACAAACAAGAGACTGTGGAATATTCATTGTGCATCTGTGAGGGAAAGATTAATGTATTAGAAATTAAAATGGGACCAGAACGTATGATCTTGCTCTAACACTTGGCCAGACCTGTGTCACCCATTGCTAGTGCCTGAAGTCGACAGACAATTCTGCCAGGGTAACTGAGAATCATTAAGCCTCCTGCTATTGTGCGTGGTGAATAATAAAACTTTCCCCCTATTCTTTGCCTGGAGCTGACAATGAATAATTCTGGAGCTATTTGCAATGTTAACAGCACCTATCTTGCCCATCCATTCCTTTACGATAAGGATGGAAATATGCATTTCAACAGTCTGTACAGATACTGATTCACAGGCATTTCAAAGGACACCTGTCACTCAAGTGAAGGACCTGTCAGTCTCCAATGTATGATGGTGCCAGGAATATGGCCAAAAAGATTATCTATACTTTATTTCTTTCCCCCACAACTCAGATTATAACACTGTTACATTTGCCACAGACTGACAAGTGATTTACACTCACAATCGCAATGTCTTTAAAGCTAGAGGGTGGATGGGTGGGAGCTATTCTCTTAAGCTTATTCTTCCAGGGTTTACAACGGTATCAAATATACTATCGCAAATGTGATCAAGGCCGTACAGAATGTCATAATGCCAGATATTAGAATCATTTAATCCACTAGCTAACATAAAGGTGACACTAGCAAAGCTGTATCTTCTCACGGCAAAGTCTCCAAACCTCTGCTTTAAAGAAGGGGCCAGGGGGAAACAAGTGAGAAGGAGTACTTGAAGGGGACCTTTTTGAAACTTTGGTAATCCATTTGGATCAACTATTATTAAGTCCTTTTTGGTGGGCATGAGGGGCATGTGAGAAGGGATACATTCCTGCCATTAAATTACAAAGGCGTAAATCTGTCATTCAGGTGAAAGAAAGCAACTGGTAGCCTAAATGGCTAAACAGTCCCCTTTGGTGTCATGATACGTTTTGACAGTTAATAAAGCATATCCTATTTTTCAATCCATTGTCAAATCTTGTAATGTTCTCAAGGGCGACCTCGTTCAATTTGCGTCATGTAACTTTTTGCACTTCTCATGAAATTTTGGCAGAGCATCATGTGACCTGATGACAGGCTAACATACAGCAACCAATCAGAATGCATTTTGGTTCAGTCCATTGCAGTTCACTTGGATTGTCTTACTTTCTTATTCTGTAATTTATGCTGAAGGCTCCTCTACCATCACTTTCCTTTGCCTTTCAGTTATGGTACTTTTCCTTTGTATATATTATTTATGCATTTGTTATCACTTTTATATCTTTCTTTGATGATGATGCCCAATTCAGTGCACGCCCAAGATAGATGGTCTCCTATCCAGGTACTGACTATCCACAGATCTGCTTAATTCAGCAAGGTTGCTCTATTATCATGTTTCTTTAGACTTTGCCAAAGGATTGTTGTTAATGCTCTTAGTAGCTAAATTTTTCCGTGTAATTCCCTCCTTAGTTGTATTATCATGATTATCTCTGCTGCTGGATGATGATGATTCTCCCTTAGCAAAGCAACCTATTGCAGAGGCACAAGATTGTGGCAGTGAGAGTGTAACTCTGAGGAACCTCTGCTTCTTGTGGATTGATTACATATCTAGTAGGGGGACACCAATGTGACTGTAGCAATGATAGAGTCACCATCAAAAAGATCTCTATAAAACTGTGACCATTTTGCCTCTTATAAGGACTAGCAGTCCTTATAAGAGGCAAAATGGACAAGCTGATATTCAGTGGCCAGTGCCACTACTGCCCCCACCACTACCTCACTGCTATTCAGCTGTTAGAATCCCTATTATATAATCAGGAAGAGTATATGTGAAATGTAGCAGTGATGTTCTGTGATCCTGCAAACTATACCACGACAATCCTATGCATGTTTACTCGGAAGCAAACCACACTTTGTTCAATAGGCCCTACTTCCATGTTGGTGTGCACACGGGAACGGGATCACAGCTTTAATTGCTAAGCAAAAGGAAGTTGTGGGGAAAAGGTAACAAAAAGTCCTGATAGTTCTCCGAGTGACACAACGGCAAAGCACAATATCCCAAGGAATGGCAACATGCATTCTCTCTCTCAAATTTCATAAATTGTGGGTTAATGAGATGAATCAGAGTGTGATTGCTTAGCGGTAGTTTATATTCAGGGTGAGAGCTTTGGTAGGGGGGAAAGGAAGCTGTACAGCAATACGTACAAAATTAGTGGGATTCAAATCCCAGCTTAGCTCAAAGTGAAAATGAATTTGTTCCTCTGATGCCTGCCCCCATGTATGCAGATGACAAAGCTACCAGCCGCAGCATTTGACACACTCCAACCTGGTGGCCGCTTCTGCAGGAGTATGCCAACTTGAACAATTTGGAGCATCGTGTCTTGTATTTAAGGTGGAGGAGTTCAGAGATTCAAAGTAGCCTGTGCCACAGGGTAGTTATTCCTATACGGGAGACATGACAGAGGTGGGCGGAGGTGCATATGCTTACCCAGAAATCTCACGTTCTCTTTTCACATCTTCTACGCAAGGGTAACTCTGAAGTCTGCTTGCATGTAGGCTTTCCGTGATGCAGACATCTGCACCAATGCACAGCCATCCTAGGGGATGGGAGCGGGTCCAGTGCCATCTATGATGTCATGGATAGGGGGCATCAGCAAAGTTCTGCTTCTACGCTTCCCCACTTGTAGAAGAAATGCATGGAACAGAGCTTAAGTGAACTTGCAATCAGAATGGGAAAAGTGCTGAAATTGTCAGCTCCCCACTTTAATACACTGAAATGCCAAATTCAACGCAGGGGATTATTAGAATATGGCCTGAAACCAACTCCTGCATCCCTGCGCACTCAGCAAGTATCATAATGGGAGAATATAATAATAATAATAATAATAATAATAATAATAATAATAATAATAATATTTCTTACCCGCCTCTCTGATTGGATCGAGGTGGGGAACAACAACAAGCATAAAATACATAAAATACTGATTTAAAACATCCTAAAAGCATCCTAAAGCCATACTAAAAATATCCTAAAATTCTACTGGATAGGCCTGCCGGAAGAGATCAGTCTTGATAGCTTTCTGGGGGGGGGGGTCTTCACTACTGTTTTAAAGCACTTTATAACAGTTTTGAGAACTGTTTTAGCCCAGGACACACTGCATATACAGTTTTCAAAATGTTTTCAAAGTGCTTTAAAGCACTTTAAAAGCAGTAATGTAGATCAGCATGTGATGCATTGCTCCGTCATCTATGAGTTGTAGCTACCAGTGCTGCTGCAAAAGGTTGGGAGGTTTTAACATGTGGGATGGAGCTGCATTGGGGAGGAAAATAAAGAAAAGTCCCATTGCATGAACAGAAGTCTGGTTGCCTGATGTTGTATTCAGCCCTACATAACCTCAAGTATATGTTTAATATGAGGAATTTTAATGGGTAAACTGAGAGCCCATGGACCAAAATTCATCGTCATTGAGACTGCTCCAAACTCTGCTTCCAAAATCAGCTGGGAGTACCTTCCAGGTGTACCCAGCTGATGTATTCAGTTTTTCCATGTACGCCCACACCTGAGGTAGCAGGGTGGAGGGTGAGGCTGTGCAAGTAAATAAAAATAGTTATTGTGTGAACCAAACACACAAAAATGATGAAAAGCACCCTGGTGGAAGTGCAAGGTGAATGAAGAATGTACAGACTCTCTGCAAACATCAGTGAATAAGATTGTGCTAAGGTAAATAAAATGTGATACTGCCTCTAAGCAATAATTTATTCTGGGGGCAAAAAATGGACCTGAATTGCTATAGAGTCTGGCAAGAGCAGGATTCTTTCTTTAAAAATATTTTTATTAGTTTTCTTGTTCATGTGCATAGTAGAATTAACATGAATTACAAAACACAACAACCAGACCGAAGGGATTTATTAGGCATACATTGAGGAGGCTTGAGAGAGTCCATCTGAGTCAATTCTATCGACTTATTTCATCTTGCTATATAGAGCGATGACCAAAAGTATCTCTTCAGAGTTTCCCATCAGTGATTGGTAGATTCCTTGTATCACTTGTGACATTTATGATGCTAATGAAATGGCACCATGTTGTTACAAAATCATCTGTTTCATGCTGCCCTCGAATAACTTTAAGCTGTTCAGTTAACTTTTCTGCTATTACAATTTTCCATATATTATGATACCACCTTTCAATTGTAAGGTTCTGTTGAGATTTCCAATTTTTAACCATAATCTGTCATGCTGCTACTAATGAAAATGTCATCAGGCTTGTTCAGACAACATGCTAAACCATGGTGGTTAAGCGTTTTGAGCTAAACATTATGGCTTAGCGTGTCATGTGAAGTATTCTTAACAATGGTGGCTACATAATCCAGTTTAAACACACTCACTAACCACTTGCTACAAAAGGGTTAGCGGCCTAACCATGGCTTGGCATGCTGTCTGAACAGGTCCATCATGTCCTTTCCAGGTAGCATTTCTTTATTATCTTTAAAGGTAGTATTCTTCATGTATCTGGCTCCCACATTTTACAAAATGGGTTGAGCCTCCATTCTTGAAAGTGAACAGATCTCTAAAAAGTGCTATCTGGTTTTCTCTAAACTCTGACTCTCCCCCGGGGGTTGCAATTGGCGAATATCTTTGTCATCCTGTTACCTCCATCCAATTGGATCTCAAGGTTTGTAACAATAATACATGCTGCTGTATGTTTTGAAAACAGCAAGAGTCGTTTGTAGCTGATTTATTCCTCACAGTGCATGTGGAAATGATCCTTCTAAAAATTTTGGTACATCTGAAGTTTAATAGAACACTGAAACAAGGCAGCATTCTCAGTAAATGATCCAGCTCTGAGAGCTAGTTCCTGTTTTTATCTGGTGGAAAATAAAAAGGGCGATGCCCTTAAAAACCTGTGGGTTTGGGTTGTTGTGGCTGTTGTTTTTAAATAATTCTTTCCATTTAAAATAATTTTGATAGAAAAATATTTTATACTGGGGGAAATAGTTTTTGACATTTTAGGGAGGGTAGAAAGAACAATGGACCGTTTACAGGTCTACACAGTAGATTAATGAATCTAATTGAGTCTGTAGGGAAATGTTTCAGTTTAACTACTGGAACTAATTTATACATTCACTACATCGTAATAAGTCAATTTAAGTTTCTGGAAATAAAACTGGATATCCTGGGTATAGATTTGAACTATAAATTTCTGCAAGAAAAGAGTCTGTGTTCATTATACATTGTAAAATTACCATATGGACCTGTCAACACTTCTTAGCACAGCTTTGTAATAATGTCATTTAGTTTAACATTGTAATGTGCCGACTGAATTAATGTGTATGACAAAATGAATGCCTCCCAACCATCAGTTCTGAGGGAAGTTTGGAACTTTGTATTATGGTTATAGAGAAGAATTTGTATTTATTTACAAACCCAATGGCCACCCTTTGGTTGTGCATGACTTGTGTTAATGAGTATACGATTTATTTCCCCTCCTGTATCAACATTTCCGTGTTTGTCTTATGAAATCGCCCAAAGCCAAATTCCTACCATTTCAGCTTCATCTATCCAAATTGGCCAACAGAACACCCCAAACACTGAAAGAATCAAAGCTTTGAATAAACAAAAGGCTATTTCTAAACTGGTATCATCATTAGTTAAAAATATCTCTTGAATCTGAGGTTTGCATAAAATAAAATAAAATAGCGCTAAATACCCTTCCACTGGCTCAAAGCCCTTTTGAAATAAGATCTTCTCATTATTCACAAGTCTTCTAATGGTCAGGATGCTGCTGGGGGCTCCCTACAGAAGGAGTTCCAAAAACAGGCCCTTACAGAAAGGACTTGCATCTTACTGTCATTGCTACTTGCATCCCTGAACATGAAACTAAGGAAAACAAGGCCTCAGCTGAGGATCATAGAGCATACGGGAGAATGGGGTTTTATTTATTTATTTATTTATTTAATACATTTCTTATCTGCCTCTGAAGCCAAGGTGGCCTACAATATAAAACATACAATCCTATATTAATGTAACAAGCACATAAAACCATAAATCAATTTTAAACTAATTTAACAACAAACTAGTTAAAATCCAAAACTTCAATAACTAGCAAAAGCTGAATATATAATTTTTTAAAAAAAAAAAAACACCTTTCCATTAAAAAAAAAAAGCCAAAGAAAACAAATATGTTTTGAAAGCTCTTGTTAAAAACAACAGATGGATCCAGTTGTATCTTGGGAGGGAATTGCATAGGACAGGGGCCAGCATTGAGAAGGCCCTCTCTTTAGTGCCTACTAACCTTACGGGTCGTACTGGCAGCTTGACGAAAAGGCACAAGATATGAGATGAGTTGCAAACCTCCTGAAATATATTTCACAGCCTTTAATCTTACAGATCTGTCTCATTTAATATTGTTAAAACTTCTGGTTTGATTTGGCAAGTTGAAGCACTGATAACTGGCAAACTGTAGCGAAAGAGCATTTTGCAAAAATGGGAGCACTTTGCAGAAACAACCAAAGCTACCATCAAATAAGGTAGGGCAGATGAATGTAGGGTGACCATGTGGAAAAGAGGACAGGGCTCCTGTATCTTTAACAGTTGTATAGAAAAGAGAATTTCAGCAGGTGTCATTTGTATGCATGCAGCTGCTGGTGAAATTCCTTCTTCATTGCAACAGTTAAAGCTGCAGGAGACCTGCCCACTTTTGCATCTGGTCAAGAGGACAGGGCTCCTGCAGCTTTAACTTTATCTCTCCAAGGGTGTGAGCAGGATACTCAAATCCCCATGGTGAAATAATCTATCCCCATTCCATTGCAGGGGGGGATCTATGTATTGACTAAATAAACTATCTTTGGCCTTCCCCAGCACTGGAATTTGGCCCTTGTTGCTTACACCACAGGAGCAGCCCCTTCTATTGTAGTGCCACACTGGCTATTAAACTGAGATAGGTTAAAAGTGGCTCGCAATTTGGCAAAGAACACTGCTGGATGGAAGTCAACTGAAGGCTCCCACTGGGTGTACTTGTGCTACATCTTTTGAGTCCCCTGGATTACGGTCAAGATGAGCAACTGGGCTAACATAACTCAGTTCTCCTCTCGAGGCTAACAAAAAGCCCAGTGAAATCAGCAGACAGTTTCCTAATAATTCAACAGGCTTGGGTCTTTTATGAGCATTCCTATTATATGAAAGCACCATTGTGAAATATTTGACATTTCCTTTCGTTATTTGCCCTCAACGTTGATTTTGGGATTCTGGCTGTAACTCACATTGTGGTCAATTATCTTGCCGGAGGATCTGATACGGGAGGACGGTAAGGTTCTATATCTTGTGAAAACAAGCCAATGTGCTTTGTGTTGACACAAAACTAAAATAATATTAAGTGTTCATTGTATGAAACTCATTAAATACACAGTTAAGGATTAAATGTCTCATGAAACTGTGTATTTCCATGGGATGTGTGAAGCTGCATAAAAAAATGTACTGTAGATGCTTATGAAAAAAGGAATCCAAAATGCTTTTTTACATATATTGTGCCTATGATGCTCTCTTTAAACAACATACTCAAGTGTTGTCCCATTTACCTTGCAGGAAATTGATCTTTGTAGATGGGAGCTTCAGATAGTCATTCATGACTCTTTTGCAATCAATGATTATTCCTCCAAAAGGATAAAGTATTGCATTGGTGAAAACAAAATATCACTCCTTCCCATTCTCTGAACCTTGAAGAAAGACATGAGATGCTATAGCTGCTTTTGCCAAACTGGTTCCCAGGATTTCCAGTCCCATCAGCCCCAGCCAGCACAGCCAATGGTTAGGAATGCTGGGAGTTGTCATTCAAAACACCGAGAGGGCACCAGGTTGGTGAAGATAAAGTCTTGGCCTATACAAGTTGAGACCCACCAACCCAAACACAGTCCATCTTTGTACTGTGCCCTGCGAATACCAGACAACCTTCGCTCACCACTCCCATTTTTGCAGGTAATTTATTTATTATTTATTTACTACCCAATAACACTGTCTTCTCCAACTTGGCGCCCTCCCAGATGTTTTGAATGTCAAATTATATCATATCCAGGCAGCATGGCCAATGGTCAGGAATACTGGGAATTGAAGGGCCCTGGCTTGGGGAAAGCTTATTTATTTATTTATTTATTACATTTCTAAACCGCCCTATAGCCGGAGCTCTCTGGGCAGTTCACTGCAGTAACAACATTTTTCTAGGAGATGTACAAAATAAAACAGATGAAAAATCAGAATAAAGCAAACAAAATGCATCAATAAAATAAGTCTAAAAAACAAACCCTTCCAAAACAGAGATCTGGGGGCTGTCTGTATGCTTTAAAAGCTCCACACTGGCTATGTGGTGGTCCTGCGTCAGTTATACGACACAGCCACCAATTCGCTGCCACTGCAAGGATTTCCCACGAAGTTGTGCATTCAAAAAGTTGGGGCCCTACTCTGACCTTTTATGCCGGAACAAGTTCACCACAGCTCTTCTGCCGTCTGACCAGACACCGGTGTTGAACTGGGGGTATTCCCAGGTGGAACGCGACCTCTGATTGGTTGCCAGAAGTTGGGCAGGGGGCAGGCCCGGCGAGGCAAATGGCTGCTAGAAAGCCCACACTGTGGCAGTACCTACCCTCTGGAAAACCCTCCTCCATGCAGTTTGAGAAGCAGAAAATGTGGTATGTTTCAAACACCTCCTGAAAACTCACTTGTTCATCCAGGCTTTCTTTGGCTTGTAATTAATTGTAATTAATCATATGCTGCTCCTTCTTACTGTTCCTTTTATTTGTTTGGTATTGCCACTGCAGTTGAAATTGTTTTTAATAATGTATTTAAATGTGATTTCTAATGTTTATATGTGAACCGCTTAGAGATTTTATTATATATATATATATATATATATATATATATATATATATATATATATATATATTCTAAATAATGACCAGTCCCAGTTAGCTCTCTTATTATTTTCTTATTTTCAGAATAAAAAGGGGAAGCAAAAGGGGAGGAAATCAAAATACAAAAGAATAAAAACATTCAAAATCAAGTTATTCAGTAAAGCTGTGACTGGTCATTCAGAAAAAGTTTGTTTAATAAAAAAAATGTCTTTAGAGACACTGAAAACAATGCAACAGAGAAGGAGCTAGTGCCCTCTGCTCCAAGTGGACTGTAAACAGTTCTCAGGTCCATTTGAAACCACAAGGCGTCTTCATCCAATGTCCTCTGTAGCCAGGCATGCTGATAAGAGAGAAGAGGATCTCTCAGTTATCCTGATGCCAAGTTGCTCAGGGCTTTATAAACTGATAACAAAACATCAAACTTGGCCCAGTAGTAAATAGGCAGCCAGTGCAGTTCCCTCAGCAAAGGTGTTGCATGCTGAAAAGGGACAGCTCCTGACAACAGCCGAGCTGCTGCATTCTGTGCTAAATGCAGCTTCAGACCAACCTTAAGGACAGCCCTCAGAGAGCATGTTACGGTAATCCAGTCTTGAGTTTACTAGCGCCTGTACCACTGTGGCCAAACTACGGCCTTATTCTATAACAACTGAAGTTTCTGCATGATCCCAGTTTGGTATACATCCAAAACAGAATGTTTGTTGTATCCCCAGAGGGCCACCATATACGCCTGGCAAGCTGAGTTCAGCTTATTTATTTGTTATATTTCTAGCCCTCCTTTCCTTCAAGGAATCCAAGGCAGCATTATTACAACCCTGGAAGGTAGGTTAGGCTGAGAGTCAGTAACTGGCCCAGTAAGCTTCATGGACAAGTGGGGACTAGAACCTGGGTCTCCCGATTCCCAGTCCAACACTCTAACCACTTCACTACACTGGCTTGGTCGATAACATTGTTCAGACCTGGTATAAAATGGTGTTGCTCTTGTCGATGCAGCACAGGGCTCAACCTTGCAATGCGTTGATCAATTTCTGGAGGTGGGCCGGGCAAGTGCATTCAAAAGTGCATCCAATTCCCAGGGAAGCCTGCTTGAGCACACTCATCACTTCCAGATGTTAGGTTGCACAGTGAATGATCCTGAAAATGCTGACAGCCGCATCTACACAATCATAATTGTAGTGTCTTTACAAATTCTTACAGTGCGGTGATTTCACCTTTATGCAAATGACCACCTAACGATGCAGTTTGAATGCTCCCAGCGCAGCAGCCAGGTGGATACATACCTCTTTTTGAATTCCTCTTTGTTACATCAGAAAATTATGATAATATGAGTGGTTGCATTTGGAAGGAAATGTTTTCTTTATGGATCTCGGAGTGATTATGGCTGAGGAGCACGCTTCCAGTGTGTGGGGAATGGAGCCTACATTGAATGTGGCTTTTGGAACCCACAACTGAATTGTTCCTAGGGAATCCTATTCACATAGATTAGCCATTGCCAGTGTGCTGCTATATGCCTGTTGCTGGAAAACAAGCAAGAAGGTGCTGTTGTGTTTATGTCTTGCTTGTGGGCTCCCCAGTGTAAGGATGGTGCCATCATCCATTGGGACCTCAGCAAAGTGCTGTTGATGGCCCTCCTGCTTGCACAGCAGCAGTGGACCCCACCCACCTCACTCTTCTGCTTCCATTGCTACTTCCACCACCACTGGCCAACTGCTGCTGCTGTATCAGCCAGCCGTCCCTCCCTCCTTCATTTTAACTTGGTGGTGGCAGTGGTGGTGGTAGCATGACATCTCCTCCTCTTAGCCTGAATGGCCCCACTGGCAAAAGGAAGTGCCACAAGGAGCTGGCCAGGTGAGCCTGCAGCCCTCTGACAGCTCTTCAAATAGAAGACTGTCCTCTGTAAAATAGGACACCTGACTCTCCTAGAAATGCCATCCATATTATGCCCCATCTGCCCCAATGGAACAATTCAGATGGCATACCAGCATGTTCAGGTGTTACCAGGCAGCTTCGACAAGGTCTTCTGTGGTATGCAGGCTGTCTGGTGACAGCAGTGGTGGTGGCAGCCTCGCAGGAGTGCTGAGCAGCCTTCCTGGCCCATGCCCATGGACTTACCAGTGTCACTTCACCTCCAGTCCCTTGTGCCACAGGTAGTCAAGTAGCCACCAACAGCCTAGTAACACTAACCACAACAGCAACAAGAAATTCTGCCAAGAACAGTGGGCCCTGGCACTTGCTGGCCCTACCATTAGGTGAGTGAGGCAGTCGCTTCAGGTGGCAGATGTTGGGAGGCAGCAGCAAGTTGTTAGAAAAGAGACCTGTATGCCACGCAGCCTGTTCTGTGCCCCTTACGTTAGCCTGCTACTTTCAGATGCAGTGGAGGACACCATCCCCCCTATCAGTGCTCAAGAAAGATTAATCTGCCAGTCCAGTTGGCTTTTGCAGGTGGAATGAGAGGGGCCTCAGGCAGCAGAATGTCTTGGGTTGGGCCGGTCCATACTGGCACTACGCCTGGTCTGCCTTGTTTAGCCAAGACCCTGTCTTCTACCACTATTATTGCCTTCCCCATCCTAAGAGCCAGTTCCTCCCATTGTCTTGCACACTTTTTGCTGGGAAGGAGGACGTTTCCATGTCTGAATATATGAGGGAAATGTAACAACTGAAATAGTAGTACTCAGGGCTGGCCCTACCATTAGTCAAAGTAAGGCAATCACCTTAGGTGGCAAATACGCCTCAGGGGGAAGCAGAGGCAGCCGTCTGGGTATTCCTCCCGAGCTCCCTAGCTGCTTCCTTTTGTTAGAGTACAGAGCCAAATACACAACCAGTACACAGCCTGTCCTGGACCTTCTAAACCAGCTGCTGTCACAGGTGTGATGGAAGTCACTATCCCATTGCAAGGGTTGACCTGCCAGTCCATCTGGCTTCTGCACATGGGATGGCGAGGGGACGGACTTTAACAAGCCGGTGCTGCAAGTCTGCCTGCCTCTTTATCTGTTTACATTATGAATATCAATCAGCAATTTCTCACCCTTTGCTTCAGGCAGCAGAATTTCATAGGGTGGCTTTGGTAATACTGCCCTCACAGAGTTCTGAGAAATCTGGCATTTCAGATGCTGTTGATCAGATAATGTCCAGACCTTCCACGTTTAAGGCAGATTGGACAAAACAATGGTGAAAAATGAAAACAACAGTGAAATATAAAAACAATGAAAGTGCCTGCATTTGGGTGGCCAATTAAACATCACCACAAAAGAGGGCAAAAGGAGACACAGATTTGCATTTGCTGATTTAGGGATATAGATGCACATTTAGAATTATTTTCTATAATTTAAATAGAAATACATCTCACTTCAGTGGGGAAGACTGTGAATAAGTGACTTGTGTGCCTGCTCAGTCTGCTGTCCAGGTGCTCAGTGAAGAAGGACAGCATCAAGGTCTCTGTTTTCTGTTCTGATGGTTATTTGCCTTTAAACTGGACAGCCCAGTTGTGGAATGAGCTCCCCAGAGAGGTCCGCCTGGCGCCTACACTGTACTGCTTTCGTCGCCAGCTGAAGACCTTTTTATTCTCTCAGTATTTCAACACTTAATTTTAACTTAAATTTAAATTTTATTGTTCTAACTCTGTATTTTAATCTTATATCAATTTCTGCTGCGTGGTTTTATCCTGGTTGTGCTTTTTATACTGTATTTTGTAATTGTGCTTTTAACCTGTTGGTTGTTTTATTGTGGTTTTAATTTTTGTGAACCACCCAGAGAGCTTCGGCTATTGGGTGGTATAAAAATGTAATAAATAAATAAATAAAAATAAATAAAAATAGTGTACACCTTCAAATAGAGGACTGTCCTCTGACAGCCTTTCAGATAGAGGACCGCCCTCTATAAAGTAGGACATGTGTTCTGATGGACAGGCATAAGTTTCCGCTCTGCTACTCTTATTGGAGATAAGAGCTGGGATTTCTCAAGAAAGTCAGCCTTTCTGCAGCACAGTGCAGGGAAACCTTGCTCTTATCTCTCATCAATGATTATCTCAGGGATCAGAGAAAACGATTTAAAGGCATTTAAACTTTAAATACGCTTCTGTATTTACAGGGGGGTTGTTGTTATGTTTTTAGGAGGGATACTGCCTTCTCTGTGGCCATGTCTGGATTATGCAAATACTTGTCTCAGGAGGCCCATTTGAAGGCTTTGCTCCTGGCCATCTGCCACCAGTCAAGATGCTTTTGCTCTGGCAGGCTTTGCCAGATTTGTAGGGTGGCCAATTATGAACTGCCAAAAAAGAGGAGGTGTGTTGCCGAAAAAGAGGACAAAACAGGACAGTGATTTGGATAAAATGTGGGTGTGCTCATTTATATGTCATTTATTTATTTATTTATTTATTGCATTTCTATACTGCCCAATAGCTGACGCTCTCTGGATGGTTTACAAAAATTAAAACCATCAAGTACAATTCAAGGTATAAAACAAATCACAATGCAGAGATTTATACAGATTTAAAAGACAGATTAAAAACTGCAAAGTTAAAAGACGAAGATGGTAAACTGTTAAAATACTGGGAAAATAAAAAGGTCTTCACCTGCCATCGAAATGAGTATAATGAGGATGCCAGGTGAACCTCTCTAGGGAGCTCATTCCAAGCCTGGGTGCCACAGCAGAGAAGGCCCTCCTCCTAGTGGTCACCTACCTCACTAGATGCAAATTTAGAAAGAAGGGTTATTATTTAAACAGAAATAAAGAACATCTCACCATAGTGTGGAAGACCGTAACCTGTGTGCCTGCCTGTCAGGTCTGCTGTTCAAGGTGTTAACAGTTGATGGTTAACAGTTCTGACGGTTCTTTATCTTTAAACTGGGCTTAGATAGGACAGCACTTCAAACAGGAGTTGCCTTCAAATAGAGGACAGTCCTATAAAAGAGGACACGTGGGTCGTGCTGTGTTGGTGAGGTTTAATGGACTAGTATCTTGTTCTTAAGCCTTTTTTTTTAATCGACTGTGCCTATCTCTTGGTTTTTTTACATGTTTATTGTATGGTTAATTTTTATGGCTTGCTTTGTAATGGTTTCTGATTTCCTGGAAGCTGTCCTGAGCATCACGGTTGCAATAACGGCAGGGTACAAATGTTCTTCAGGAAATAAAGCTTGTGGAAACATGCCTCGAAGGAGTCACAACACACAGTAAGTGATTCTACATGGTACAGGCAGGAAGGGGAGGATATAACAACCCAGAAATGCTGGTTTTGGCAGAAGCCCTGTGTTCCACAAGCCCATTATTCTCTGCAGTTCAGTGAGAGGTTTCTGTTTGGAAGATATGTTTAATCCCTTTGGGGGGGGGAGGGGGGAGACTTTTTGTTACAAGAACTGCCCCCTTCCTACTAGAATATCATTTTCTTCCAGAATGAAGTGGGTCTGTATAGTTGAACTGTGAATATTTACTAATGGGTATGATACTACAAGATTTCCCTTAGGATACAGTCTTAAGGAAGGAATAGCTGAATAGCTAAGATTCCTACCCCTTCGAATTAGCTGAATGGGCTAATCCTTGCAAATGGATAGAAATCTAAGGTAGGATATTAAGATTTTTATCCAATTGCCTAGATCTGTGTAGATCCAGACATGTTGTGAGTTTATACACTGAGAGACTGATAGGAAGAGATTAAATGCTCACTTTGTGCATTCTCATCCCATATCTTTCAGAAAATTTTACTTTTAAGCACATTTCTTTTATTTGGGATATTAGGGGATTGGGGAGGGCTCTCTATTATTAGCTTATTTAGCACTAGAGCCCAAATGATAAATCACACATTAAATGCTAATGTACAGTCATTATTGAAATGTAGAATTCTGTTTTCTATCTATGCCTATAATGGTTAATGTCACCACTTGTACAATCCCGATGGCACCAGCCTATAAAAAGAAGATGATAAAAGTTTAGAGCAAGGACTATAAATTCATCTCCTTCCCTGAAAATAAAAGGCGATTTGAATTCAGGTAAGATGCTTTATTTCACGCAAACAACACTGATGACACTGAAATAAATGTTAAGGATTTTTACAAAGGAAGTAGTATGTCTGCTGTTTTCATTCCACAGTTCTAGATGGAGTGATAAAGGGTGGAAACGCAATTAGATTCCATCCCCGGACCCCAGGTGGCATTTCTAAATGCAGGAAAAATATACATATACATGCACATATACCTACCTATCTAAAAACCGACATATACAGTTGGTGCTGTAATAATGCACACACATGTGTGTGCGCACACACACACTTCCCCCACATAAATTCATCTGAGCAGGTAGGAATATAAAACCTCTCCACACACGCCACCTCTCAAAGTGTCCCTGAACCAGATTCCTTCAACTGTCTCTACAGCAGAATCAGTGGAATGGGGGTGAGGTTAAAGATTCTCTCTGCCCCAGCACTCCAAATGCAGATCACTGTTTCCATGCTGCTATTGGCAACAGGGAAATGGTGGTCTGTGTCCTGCCCTCCAGCCGATGGCTGATTATCTGGACAGCAAGGAAGAGTAGGCGTGGCAGCCCAGGGGCTCTGCAGGCCACACAGAGAGCAGGTTGCCCATACATGTGCTGGATAAAAAAAATGGTATTTAATTGTATGGAAACGTAATTGCAAATCAGTAGAATCAAACCAATGAGGAAGCTGCTCTATGAACTCTGGTCCATCTAGTTCAGTACGGCCAAGATCAATGGGGGGGGGGGGCCAAGGGCCACATTGCCTTCTGGCTGACCTTCCAGAGCCCACAAAAATGGGGTGCCAGATAAGATGGGTGTGGCCACTCTGCTCTGGCATATACACACACATTTTCACACATAACAAACAGGTGCACATACAAAATGCTTCTTCTCCAAGGGATAGATTTAGCAGGGACGAGAGAGCCCCATGGAAGGTTTTGCCAAGTCTCATTGCCTTGCACTGGTGGAGGGGGGAGTTCTGTGGGGAGGAGGGTTGTTCAGCTGTAACCCCCACCCACCCCACACACATCATTCCATGCTGCAATTAAGCTTTCACTGTCAGCAGTTCTCCAGGGTTTCAGGGATGGCTCTGTTCCTTCCCTACCTGGAGATGCTAGGGAATGAACCTTCTGCATACAGGACAATATGTGCTACCACTGAACTACAGCCTTTTCCCTTAGGTGCAGTGGAGCAAAAGGTAGTTAGCCTAAGCCTCTGTCACAAGGCAGGACCACCTACCCATCTGTCTATAGATTGGCATATCTTATGTAAGTACACGGTAGCGTAAGTCTTATTACTACAGAACTACAAGACCCATTTTGCTCATTTGTGTTTTAAACTGAAGCTCTAGCACTGTAGATGTGCAGAAAATTTCGAAACTTTGAAAAAGTCCAAAGCTTGAGCTTTATTAGCAAATAATTGCCTCCATGCTAAACAGGCAGGGCAGCCCCTTCACCTTCAGGAAGATGGACAGTCCTGTTGTCAGTGGGGCACAAAGATGGGCCCTTGCTCTACTATACAGTTATGCTGTCACTACCAGAGGAAGGGAATGGAGGGAACCAATTGGGGCACACGAGGGAATACTTGCTTGGATTAGAAGAAAAAACATCCACTGATGCAAATGGGAGTTTCCAGCAGCAGAGAGCCAAGTTTTAAAATCCACCCACCCCCTGCCATGATCAGGAGTGCTGTACTTGCTGCTTGCTCTTTTAAAAAAACATTCCTATGATTGCGACTTCTGTGAATGATGGCTCATCCAGTTTGGCCCTGAAAAGGGTACAGAAATTCAGGCCAAATACAGCCCTCCATAAGGTCCCAATCCAGCCTTCTGGGGTCATGCAGATGGCCATGCCCCCTTCCCTTGGCCCCACCCTCCTTCCCCAAACCATCATTTGATGGTTTCCCAGCTTCCTCCATTCCCCCCATTCCAAACACATCTGTTAAGACTTAATTATTGGCACTACAAACTTTTAAGTTTAAGTATGCTGGTATTTTTGGCCCCACCCCTTTTTTGGCCCTGCCCACAACTAGAATCCCTGGGTCTGATAGGGGTTCAGTACCCCTGCTCTGGTGGAAGGCAGACTCATACCATCCAGCACCCAGCCTCTGCATGCTCCATAGGAACAGGAAAGAGAGAACAAGAGAGAAGAACCTGAAGAAGAAGCCGGGAGAAAGTACACTGGCACATGGGCAACTAAGTCATTGGCTCCCACAGCCTCCAGCCAAATGAAAAAAGTCTTCTCTGTTTAGGGGGTGAAGAACTGCTAGATACCTCAACAGAAATGTATACAAACATGTAAGCAAGAGCACTCACAGGTGTGGCTGTGCACATAAGCAGGGCTGGCATCAAGGGTAGGCATGGTTAGGCAATGGCCAAGGGACCACACCCCAGCAGGGGGGTGGGAACCCTTGGAGCTGGGAACCCTTGGAGTTGCTCCTCCTCTTCACCATTGCCACCTCTTTGGTCACCTTCCCCATGCTCTGGCCAAAAGAACGGCGTGGTGGTGGTGAGTAGAAGGAGCAGTAGAAGCCACTGCCTACTTACTCACTGGTAGCGATGGTAGCAATGATGTAAAAAAGGATGAGGAGCAATAGCAATGGGTGACAATGATGATGAGAAGGTAGGCTCCCTCAGGGAACCAGGCCCATAGAGGGTATCTTGGCCAAGGCCCCTCCAAAACCCTGAACCAGCACTGCATGATGACAAAGTGATGTAGGAGCAATTATTCTATTGCTGGGTCTGATACATTCCTGGTACTGTGTCCTGATTGGCTACAGAGTTATTTAGGAACCTCTGTTCATTGTTTGGGCAACAATGGCAAAGGGTGGGGTGAGAGCGGCCTTATATGTGTGTCAGACTATCGGTCCATATAGGCCAGTGTTCAAAATGTGGAGCAGCAGTGGCTCTCCTGGGTTTCAGGCAGGATTCTTTCCCAGCTCAGGTTTAAACCCCATTAAATGTGTCTCCATCAATTTAGTGCTTTTAATTAAAGTAGAACCTAATAATATGCCAGGCACTGAACCTGGGACCTTCTGCATACAAAGGAAGTGCTCTACCACTGAGCTGTGGTTCTTCCGCCAAAATTTGATGTGGTAAAATTGATGAGAAAACCAATAACAATGATGGAGGGGGGGGACCCTGAAAGTGGAGCCAGTGATTTTAAAACCCTTATCCTGCTATCCCAGTTTGCATTTACCACGGTCACAAACAATATCCAGTTCCAATTATATATGATTCAAAATAGCTGTGACATATGACTGCCGAATCTTTCTTTCAGATATTTGTCTGCACTTGTAAAAGAGTTATCTGGCATGGTATGGGGGAGTTATGTTCCTTTACAAGCCCTCCTATTCGCTTTAGAAATAATATTTTAAAAGATTTGCTGCCTAAATACAATGGCTCCCTCTGCAGGTCTTGAACAATCTGCTTAAATCCCATAAAATGTGTATCCATCACTTTAGTGCTTTTAATTAAAATAGACACTAATAATGTGCTATTTATTCCATGCTAATTGCAATTTATTTTCACATAGATTAATGCAATATATGAATGTGATCGCTGCTTTGAATTTTAGTCTGTGAGCCAACACAATATTCAATTCCATTTTTATTTGGAGAACACTAGTCCTTCCTAACTAGTCCTACATTGAGTGCATTACTGGTGTCAAAACTGGATGTTCCAATGACAAAAATGTATTTGTTCTTAACACTTTGATTGCCTAACCAACAGCATCAGTTACCCATGTGTAGCCCAAATTTATCCTTGTATGTCAAGGGTGCAGAACCTCAGGTCTGCAGACCAAATCTGACCCTCTGGGAATTTGAAATCTGGCCCACTGAGGTTCCCCAGATGCCCATGAACCCTTCCCCTGGTTCCACCCCCTTTCCGTAACTGCCAATCATCCAGCGGTTTCCCAACTTTGGCATGGATTTGTCCCCATTCTAAAAGCCTGAAATGCCTCTCCTAAGGCCTCATTGCCGAAAGTAAGAGCTTTAAGCTACAACAGGCTAGTAGTTTTGGTGTGCTGTCACCACCCCCTTTGCTTTTGGCCCCACCCACCACTGGAATCCCCCGTGAGCTGAATTTGGCCTGCCATCCCCCCAATAATCTTGGTGTTCCCTGCTCCTACACCCCTATGTCCAACTGGAGCCAATTGAGACAGTACTGACCCAGATATTGAGTGTGGGAAGGCACAAATGTATGCAGCCTTCCTCCCACCCATTGAGCTGCCTTTGCACATCTACACAAAGACAGCACATCTGAATTCTGGCCTTCACACACAAAATAATATATGATTAGGCCAGAAATGTGAGGTCAGTTCTCAGATAAAGTACTATCACACCTATTCTTCCCCCTGGTTTGCCTCCACATTTTTTTACTTCCGTTTCATAAATGTGTCAAGGTAACGGTCCCTTTCACGTGGGTTTGTGGCAGTGCGCTGCACCATGAAACCTCCCTTTCACTTGTTTGCTGTTCCACTCCACCCCGCCCCTTCTCCTTCCACCTCCAGTTCATTGGTTGTGGTACTCTGATGGGCGTGGGCTGCTTTCCCTCACTCTGGCTTTGTTGTCTAGCGATTTATTGATTTAACATCTCATCTGCTGGGCTCTGTTTCTGCGGGCAATGAGGTTGGGCGTTGAAGCAGTAAAAAGTCCATTCAACTGACTAACCACAAGTCCATTTGTTCAACACAGCGTGCTGGAAGGGAAGAACTGCCCTACCCTACCCTTTCGTCAGCAAGGCTCCATTCAAAGCACACACCCCAAACAAAGAAAAAGCGAGAACACAGCAATACATGGAGGCTTAAGGGCACATTCAGTCATCTTGGGGACAATAATCCAGACTTTCTCTGCACCAAAATAATACGCAAAAAGGAGGAAAAGAGGCAAGATGGGTGCAGGACAGGGACGGTGTCATGTGCTGCAAAACCAGATACCAGACGTGGCAAGTGTGCATTAAACCACTGGTGTGATGGAGCTCAAAATCTAGGAATTGACTATGCACTTAAAAGCTTCCTAACACAGACAGATGTATGTAAGGATCCTAATCTGGATTAGTGCTTACTCTAGAATAAAAAATAATTAACAAGATGTAGCTGCTACATGCAGTTTTAAAGTGATGTCTGTTTTGGCCCTAAGTAGACCATATTTGGCAGCAATTCATTGCCAGACCATATAGATTGTTCCAAAGAGATTGGGGCAGGATCTACACTACTGCTTATAACGGTTTATAATGGCTTTGACAACTGTTCAGGCCCAGGACACATTACATATACAGTTTTCATACCATTTTAAAAGTGTTATATCCTGCTTGGTATAGATCGGCCCTGGGACAAAAAGGTTTACAGTGTGTTACATGAACTAAAGTTTGAAAGGGCATCAGCCTGTGTTTCTAGAACGGGTCGAGGTATCTGGAGAAAGATGGAGGAGGAAAAGGAGGGGTTCACATTGTTATGAGGTGTTTAAGTGTTCAGCCCAGGTTATACATTGCTATCCAGGGAAGAACCTTTTTAATTTTACATTTATGTTGTATATTGATTTCCTTTAAAAGTGTTGACAAGGGCTATTACTAGTACCTGTCTAGTTAATACTTAATGGCGGTTGTGCTCTTATGTCAAATGGGAACAATCTCACCATGCACGCAACTGAACACATTTCCGCACACATATTACTTGTGGATTTTTTAAAAAATCTATATGTTCAAACTCACTTAACATCTATGTCCACAGGCTGAAAAATGAGAGGGGGGAGATAAAAGTCTGCCATTAAAATCACCCCTCCAAGTTTATGGCAGATTGTACCTCACTATTATTAAGTTAGTTTTTTCTGGTGGTCTCACAAAATGTTGGTGATGTTCTGTGAGGCTCTTTGTGGAACAACTCATGCTGCAGATTTGGAACAAACAGAAAGCAAAATGCTGGGTACAAGCCAAGACCACTTATTCAGTTTCCATTTTTCTTCAGTCAAAAAGCACTTTTTTGTATTATGATTTTTGGATTCCTCTCAGTTTGAGGGAAGGGATGGGGGGAATTAGCTTTCACTTCCAGTGGGTCATGGAGTTATCTAAGCAAGCCCTAAATGGGCACACTTAAAGAAACTGCTAAGATGAAGGAAGTTCAGGATCTAATCTCAAAAGGACATGCCCAAAAAGAAGGCTGACACAAGACATTTTACTGCTTGAGGTGAAGGACAAGATGGGTTGCTCTCCCCATTCTGCGTAAAGAAGCCATCTGGACTGGAGTTGAATCTTATTTCTACAGTGGTGATGAGATAGCGTCCTCTACTATACCTGAGGCAGCAGAGCTAGTTTAGGAGACAAAAAAAAGGGGGACAGCCATGTTTCTGGTTCCTGATGAATTTTGAGAATTTCTCTTTATCAAGGGCAATTCCACCATGCGTGAGTTAGAAGCCAGGGCTGGATCTACACTACTGCTTTAAAGCACTATAAAACAGTTTATAACAGTTATAAAGCATTTTAACTGCTTTAAAGCGCTATAAAACTGTTATAAAGCGCTTTAAAGCAATAGTGTAGATCCGGCCCAGGAGTTCTAGGCATGGTTTAGAAGTTAATAATGATTATCCCTGATAGAGAGACTTTCTGAAAAAGTATCAGGAACCATAAACATTGGTGCAGCTGTCTTTTTCCTTTGTTTTGGCATTACGACTGATTTTTGTTTGTTTGTAAATCCCTTTTGTTCTTGTTCTAATTTAGGACACCCAAGTCTGTCTTCAAATAGAGGGGAATGGCCAGGGGGCTGAAGAAGAACTACTGGAGGGATGTCGCACTGTTGCTTCCAGCATCTGCCACCTGAGGCGGTCACCTCACTTTGCCTAATGGTAATGCCGGTAGGGTAACCATATGAAAAGGAGGACAGGGCTCCTTTATCTTTAATAGTTGTATAGAAAAGGGAATTTCAGCAGGTGTCATTTGTATGCATTCAGCACCACAACAGTTAAAGCTGCAGTATAGATACAGTGATCAGATACAAAAAGAGGGCAATGCTCCTGCAGCTTTAACTGTTGTGATGAAGAGGGAATTTCACCAGGTGCTGCATGCATACAAATGACACCTGGTGAGATTCCCTTTTCAGTACAAGCCCTGTCCTCCTTTTTATATGGTCCCCTTAAAGGCCGGCCCTATCCAAAAGATGAAGCTGTTCAACCCCTGAACAACAGGGCTGCTGACTGGCACATGGGCTGGGTGGGAAGGGCATCCAAAGACTGTAAGAAGGCCAGCTGAGTCAGGTCTAGCTCAGTCAAGCCGTGCAGCATCCCCTTTATGGCTGGCTCAGGAGCCGTACAGCTCCAGGCTGATTTTTTCTTCTTTAAAAAGTATTTAGCCATTTAAAAAGTATGTTAGCAATGTCTGTGGGTGCTCATGTAGGGAGAATAGTAGCATGCCAAGATAAATGGAATGTGTTGTAGGAGTTATGAAGATGAATTAATTCTGGATGAGCCAACCCCAGCTTTCAAATTTCCTAACCTCCATCTGGTTAGCTATATAGTTTTAATATTCTTTTAACAGATGCTTAATTCCCCTTCTCATGTAATTTACACATGTGAGTGTATGCAGTGTTCTGAATCATCCCAGCCAATCATCCCAGCTCTTCATCACAACAGTTAAAGCTGCAGGAGCCCTGCCCTCTTTGTATCTGGTCACTCTAGAGGGAATTTCATCAGGTGCTGCATGCATACAAATGACACCTGCTGAAATTCCCTTTTCTATACCACTGTTAAAGATACAGGAGCCCTGTCCTCCTTTCCATATGGTCACCCTAATTAATTAACAATGATAGGAGTCGTACTCCAAAACATCCGGAGGGTACCATGTTGGGAAAGGCTGAAAAAATGCCTTAAATCAAGGCAGGCTGCTTGTCCATTTAGCACAGACCCAGTACTGTCTACCCATTCTCTCCCTGTCCTACCCCTGGCTCACCAAAGTCTTAGGCAAAGGTCGTCTCAACTAGCAAGGTCAGGTTCTGAATGTAGGACCTTCTGCACTCAAATCCCATGTCTTGCAGAGTGAGGGAGCCATGATCTCTCCCTTGACACTACCCTACCTGCTCAGTCATGGATGCATCTATGCTAGAGCACCAATATGTGCATCATCAAATGATAGGTGTTGCCAAAAGCTCAGAAAGGCCAAAATACAATTGCAAATCCATGTTCTGGCATAGCCTGCAGTTGAATTGAAAAACATCCAAAGCTGCATTCACATGAACACACACACACACGTAGTGGTCGAGATGCTCCAATCAAAGACACATTGGGTGGCATGTGAGAAAATGCTCCACGATACCCAAACCATCCCTTGCAAAGCTCTGCAGAATATCTGGGGAATAAGAGCCCTTGCCAAGAATGACAATATTTCATGTGCTCCTTCTTCATAAAATCATGACAGCATGAGTAGTTGGGTCTAGCACAGTTATTCCTGCAGTTCACTTGGTGCAGAAACAGCTTTAAAATTGGAAGGTCTTTGACAGCTTAACTTTCCTCCTCCTCATCTCTTCCCACCTCCCTTATTATCAGCTGCCACACAAAGAATGAGAGAAGAGCATGATAATGTGTTCCATTATCCTCTCTGTCCGGCTTTTTAGTGGCTGGCAGTATTTGTTCCAGTCCTGCCTCTGAGCTGTATAATTCAATGTCAAAGGGGCTTATGCAATATTTAAGATTGCATTACACTAAATTAATCTCAACATGAAAAATCTTTTGATTACATAGGATGTTTTTGTCACTGATGGATTGACTAATTCATTTTATTCGTATAGAAAGAATAAGGCTGAACTAGTGTTTCTATTCAGCATGGACTGGAAATTCCTATCGACTCCACACTAGATGAAATCAAACTATTGATGCTTTACAAGATGATGATGGTGATGATGATTTATTCTTTGGTGATGGGTTGATAGGCTGTAAAAAACACTATCTAGACGCTTTGGGCGTGTTGCATTTCTAATGTTCGTCATGCTTTTTTCTGGCATGCCTGAGCTACTTTGAATCCCGAGAGTCCAAAGGCACCAGGTGGTTTCCCCTTTGCTTTTTTCCTTCAGGTCCACATGGCTGACAGGATCTTGGGTGGGCTCTAGAGTTTGCAGAGCTGACCCTCATGGGGAGCATTGTGTGTGTTTGGCTGTCATAGGGAGGAACGTATCTAGCTTCCCTGCTCTCCATTCAGAAAACTACATTCTGCCCAGACAGATAGATTCATCACACCAGGGTTATACTGTGCAATCACTGCGAATTGCATGCAAAGGATTCCGAAGTTTTCCAGTTTATAATCTGCTTTGACTGTGAAGTACTCCCATGCATCCTGCTTTAATTGTGCTTCTTAGCCAAAAGAACTGACCTATTTTACTACCTCTTTAGGAGCGAATCTTTTGTTGTTCTCCGAGCGGCCACTGGGGGTGCAGGAGGAGGATTTAATATGTTTAAAGTGCAAATTAAACAAATGCTTACATCTATGTAAGTTTTAAAGATAAAGACATCAAAATTGGCACAGTAATATATATTAAGGAGGGTTTTAAGCATACCAAATTTGAATTGGATTGGATCATCCGTTGATTTTTTAATGATTTTTTTACATTTCTCCCCTTTAAACCCTTTCCTGGTATGCAAAGGATCTTAGGAGCGCTGCCACCCGGGGTGTGATTTAGGTAACAACAATGACAACAACAACAATGATGACAGCTTTATGCTATGGGGATAATTTGAGGGAAACGGGTGCGTGGGATGAAGCCTAGAAGCTCAGAGTGGTGCTATCTTGACATAGCCTCATGAGTGCCATTTAGGATCAGCTGTGTTTTAGACTATATGTCACTATTCCACAGGACTACCTATAGTTCTGGCTAGCTCCAATCCGACACACTGATGGTTGTAGACAGTTCAATAGGCTTGTATACTAGGTATGCATGTCAAAGGTGTAAGAGAAGGGCTTGGCTGTTTGATGTGTGTTGATAACATTGCTATCATCATTAGGAGGTATAAAAAAGTCATCGCAACCAATGCTCTCTCAATGCACTGCTTTTGTGCAATGTTACAGCACAATTCTATGCAGGAAGACGTCCCACTGCATTCAATGACAATTACTCCCAAGTAAGGGTTTGTAAACAGGGCTGGGGAATCTGTAGTGCTCCAGATGTTGTTGGACTCCAACTCCCATCAGCCCTTGTCATCACGGGCACTGGCCTGAGATGATGGCAGTTGTCATCCAACAACATCTGGGGAATAGGGTGGTAGCCTTGATCTTGATTAGCTTAAAAATTAGTGCTATAAACACTGGTAAGATTCTTGCTTGCTCCTCCTACAGTACTGACATCTCTTTGGCCCCTGCTGAAATGGTAGCCCTACACAGCCTTAGAATGGACTACATAAATTATCCTGCACATTGAGAATGATCATTATCGCAAACAGGTGACAATAAATGGACATGCTTTTGTGCCTTCATTACAACAGTGAATGGGTCTAAGCTGCTCTGTTCTGCCCAACAGCAAGGGAACCTTGAAATATTTAATCTTCATTCAGTATCTTCCAAAAGAATGGTGCATCAGTTAGAACACTTTTGCTCTGGTTGTGATGTGCTGCCCTAAAGGCCAGCTGGCTACAAGTCTTTCCTGGATGGGCAGTATCCTACTGTGACTTTCAGCAAACTCAAATAGCTCCAGCAGAGCCCTGCTGAATCTTTCCATTGTGCAAGTGGTTGTCCATTACTCTTGCATAACCGGTTGTGCAAGCAGTTGTGAACCAGATGCACAACAGGTCGCACAACAGCTGCAAAGCAGTTACACAACCATTTGCACAACGGGTTGCAGAAACATAATACAAAACTGCTTGTGCAACCATGCTTGTGCAAATGTTACTTCAGTTGGATTCTTCTCTTGTGGCTAGTCCAGAACCTAGTTTCCACTAGTGCAACGTCATTTGTGTTAACATAGTTGGTTACTGGCTATATTATTTTGATTTCCCCTTAACCACTAATCCCCAGTGAAGAAAAGTGTATAGAGATCAAGTGAAGGTGTGAAGATCTCAGCAAAGTTTGGGTTGGTTAACCTAAGAAAGAAGAACTTAGAACCCTTCTAAATGTGTTCAGCAGAGGTACAAGTGGTCTACCAAATGTCTATGGATAGCTTGACTCCCTTAGAATACTGCTGCTATTACTGTTGTATCATATTCACTGCCCAGAATGAAGGAGGCATGCACAGAGTGCTTTGAATGCCATTTTTTCCTAGAAATGTGGGGTGCAAATCAAATAAATAATAAGTACTAAATACTCATTTGAAGTGAAGTGAAGCCTAGATATGCAGGACCTATACTTGCATTTCACTGCATATGCAAAAAGATTAATGACTCCCCATAATGCTCTGGAAAACAAAAATTAGGAATGGGTGAATCAGTCAGTTTTGCTTTCTTCTGCATTTAAATTTTCAACATCTCACATTCTTTCTCTACCAGATATGAAGAACATTGCAAATTTTTGCTAAATTCGTATGAAAAAACTGAAATGAAATTCTCACCAAATTCAGCAGGTGCAGATAACAGGTCTGCAGATATACAAATGCAAACTTTCAGAGCCAAGGACTCTTAGCACTGTGCCCGGATGGATGAATCTGTCAGTTTCTCCCACAAAACTCTTTTGTCCTGAATATGGAGAACTTTGTGAATTCTGATACATACTTATCGAAACTGAAATGAAATTCTCACCTGGAGTCGTTCTATCAAAGGCAGTAGAATTACTCAAGAGAACGTGGTTATCAGGATTGCATGTTGGCTTCAGTGACATAGGTTTCAAAATTTGGACCTGTATCTATTATGGATGCTACCTATCTGCACAATTAAGCTGTGGATGAAGGCTGCACATATCCAAAATGGTTGTTGAAATGTGAGCATGCCACCAATGAGGCCAATTGGAGAAGGAATTAAAGGGAGTAACTTCCTGATTAGGAATGGGCCCAACTAGTGGATCCTGAACAGTGATCGAATTCTTGTTATTTCTTGTAAGTGTTTGTGAATGAGAGAGAGAAAGAGAGAGAGAGAAAGAGAGAGAGAGAGAGAGAGAGAGAGAGAGAGAGAGAGAGAGAGAGAGAGAGAGAGAGTATCAAATACCAGTTATCCTCATGGTCTGCATCTGAATTGATTGTGTCTTTTATGTAGGAATTGTCCCTACAAGCCTAAGTAAATAGACCTTCCATTTATCTGAATTTCTGATTATCCATTTTTATATCTCCAAGGTACATGGATAATGAATGCAAATGCAACTCTCCAAAGATCTTATTTTGATGTAAAATGGGCAATGGCAGAGATGACAACTGAAGTTTAAATATTATTATATGGAATATAGTTTGCCATGGTGTGATCCATATTAAACAGGGGTGATTCAGTGCTGCATCAAATGTTATTAGTTTCTTAGCAGAAAGAACGACTGTCTACAACAAAGCAAGGAACCCACATGTAGAGCACCATGTGTGTCAGTCATGCATATATCTATTTCTTCATGTTCATATGTGATGTTCAAGGTCAGAGATGCTGCAGCCAATGCTAGGTTCCCCATACATACACTCAAACAGAAACATACGCAATCAATCCATATGCCAAGCGGGTATTGTATTTTATCCTACCCAGAAATGCCTCCTGTGTACAAAATATATAATATTTGAACCAGCCCACATTCTTTGGTTGTATCTCTGGCAATATATGTAAATGTTTGGATTTAAACAATATTGTCCACTGAAGCCATGGAAGCAAGTGGTGTGGGCTGCAGCGCAGTGGTAGAGCACGTGCTTTGCATGCACGAGGTTCCAGATTCGATCCCTGGTATCTCCAGGTGTGGAAAAACACCTGCCTGGAACCCTGGGAAGCCCATGTCAGTCAGCATTGACAGTACTGGGCTGGATGGACCCATGGTTTGGCTCAGTATAAGGCAGCTTCCCATTTTCCTAAGTGAATGAGTTACATTATTAGGCCAGGATCCAAATTGAAGGCCACTAGTTATTGAAGGCTTTTAAAGCAGGAAGGTGGGCAGTTTATAATAGTTATAATTTTTTGTCAGTAGATAAACAAACAGGCTAGTATCTCTGACCAGGCATATGTACCCCAATCTATACAAAGGATACATCCAGTCAATTCAATGGGGCCTGGATCATGACTACAGATGTGCATTGCAGCTGTGTATGTGAGTGTGTGCAAGACTGCATCTCCGTGTAGACTTGCTACAGTTTGACACAGGGATAGGCTACCTTTTGGGGCCATGGGCAAATGTGGCAATTGCTAAGGGACCATAAAATGGCTGCCATTTGCATGGAAAAGGACAAGTAACCTGCCCCAAAGCCTGAGTAATAAGTCAGAGGTGGGATCTGAGCCCCAGCATACTGAATAACTCCTTTGAACTTGTTTTCAATTTCACAGCAATCCCAGCTGCCAATAAAAATGTGTAAATCTAAACAAAAGGAGGAAGGGGGAAGGCACCTTGGTGGGCACCAAGAAAGGTGTCCAGATGGTGCATTGGAGCCCATGGATGACACGTTGCCTACCCCTGGTTTAACAGCATGGCTGATTTTTCTGAGCTTGAGTCTGGAAGGTACAATCTTATTCTGACTCTTTCGACAGAAAATCTTTGTACGTTAACTTGATAATAACCAAGATTTTACCTGAGCTTCGTTAAAACTGATTCCCAATTTCTCTACTTTTAACTTTGTTTTCCATGAATTGTCTCTCTTTCCAACAATATATGATAAAAGTATATATATATATATATATATATATATATATATCCTTTTTTAGTGTTCTTGAATATGACTTGCTTTACAGTAAATAATGAAATGATTATTTTATTGAATTTTAATATTTTTTGCTGTCGGTTTCCTACATTCAGTGATGCCTCCCCTCCTCCTTCTACGGAAAGCTGGAAGGGGGAGGGGTAGTGCCCAATCTTATTACAATATACTGATCTCCTGCTTGGATTAATTTACTTCACCAAAACAGTGACCATTGTCGAAATGCCTCGTTATCACCATGGAAACAGTTGCCTTGGCCGTACACAAAGGTCCGCCTGCACTACAAGGCTCTGAGAGTTTCGGAGGAGGTAGAGCCCTCCTTTAAAATCACAGCAAAAAGGTTTAAGGGTAGGTCTCTTATATATTATTTCAGTCTGATTGCAGCAGATTTGCCTTTTGACACACATACACACACACACACACACACACACACACATAAAACCATGGCAAATCTGTTGCAGCAGACTGAGATAATATATAAGAGGCCTGCTCTTAACTTTTCACTGTGAGATTGGAGCGGGAGGAACAGAAAAGCCAGGTTTTTAGGATCAGCTTTACATGCTTCCATCACTCCGCACCTTGTGTTCCTGCTGCCGCTACCTGACTCAATCAAGTGGAGTGCATTGGATACCCACAGGCTACAAGTGCTGCAGAGAGGGGGGGAAAGAGCTGACTTGTATTTTAATTAATAATGTGATACAGTATCTCAGCAGCCGCTAGGCCGTCGGCAAACTGATTTGCTTCGTTCATTACTTGCTGTATACAGTTTTCAAACAACATGCGGCCAATTCTGTCTCAGAATTTCTCCTGCTAATTCATAGCATTAACGAAAAACGCAGGGGGGTCTCTTCCCCCCACTCCCCACCCAGGGGGAAAAAACATCAACCAACAATACAAGTTGTTAAAAATGAGCTTACACAATGCAGGGATATTAGAGGCTTCTAAGCAAAAGTAAATGGAAGTCTGGACTCACGATAGAGCAGGAGAGGAACGGGTTGGTCCAGCTGCCCATTCAAACTAGTAATGGAATTTGGGGTTGGCTTGTGCTTAATTATTCCATGCTTGATGAGTTATAGCTGAATGTACAGACTCCTCTGAAAATAATCAATTGGGGAAGGACTGTAGTTCAGTGGCAGAGAGCCTGCTTTGCATGCAGAAGGTCCCAGGTTCAATCGCCAGCACCTCCAATTGAAAGGAACAGGTAGCAAGGGATGGGAAAGGCCTCACCTGAGACCCTGGTGAGCCATTGCCAGTCAGGGTTGACAAGACTGGGCTAGATGGAGAAATTGTCTGACCTGGTAGAAGGCAGCTTCCTGTGTTCCATTGGTAGTGACCACGTTATGCATGAAATGGTTGTTGTTTTCCTGGATTAAGACTATAGGCTTAAAATAGCTTTAAATGATAAATTGACACAACATAGCAGGTTAGCAAGAGGAGAAATAACATCAGACACATTTGTGGAAAACTGGTTGGACTTTTTCACATTTATTAATATGAATCCTGGCGAACCTAGACCCCCAATGACTCAGGAATCCTTTTGGTCAGAGGTTCTAACTTAACCTGCATCTTTTTCTGTACCAAGTGCTTATTGAAGGAATGAACACCCATCCATTGCACTTAATTGGGAGGGTTTTGGTTTGGTTTGGTTTTGGTTTTTTGCCACTGCTGAATTCAGCAGGGCCAGTGCAGCAGCCGTGGTGGCAGGAAAGATGCCTGCAGGCTTCCGTTAGATTCCAATCCTTTCAACAAATGGAAGGAGCTGTTTTATTTGCAGAAGGGCAACTCTGGTTCAAACCCATTTATGTTTTTTCTTGATCAGCTCCCCTCTTGCAGCTATGGGATAATGTTGTCTCCTCTTGTCCTTTGTTCTTTGCCCCACTCATCATGGCTCAGGAATGGCACAGCACACAGTGCTTTCTATGCACTGGTGTTGCTTCTGGGACTCCCCTGCACATATTAGTTGTACCGGGTCAGAGAAAGTTGGTGTGCCCTAATTAGAGACAGGGATATTGAAGAAAGCCAAAATATATTCAATATATTCAAATAGGTCTGGATTTCTATGAATCTGGCCTGCAGACTGGCATTTCCCGAATCCATGGATTGATGGACTGGTTTTTTATTAGGGTGGTGGTGGATTTGTGCTAATTTGCATTAGCGCAAATCTGCATTCACTCTGATTTGCATTCACTAATGTACATTAGCACAAGTAGAACAGAATTCTGTTTGTTTGTTTGTTTGTTTTTTAAAAAACTGATTCCATCAGTGAGCGGCCAGTGGAACGGAAGATGCAAAATCTTCCTGACAAACTGCAAAATACAGACGGAACTGATTTAACCAAATCTATACTCCCCTAATTAGTGATGGGTGAATCAATCAATGTCCAGTCTGTCTCACCCAACAATACAACAATAATATATTATGGACACAATCCTATACATGTTTAGACGGGGGGAATCCTATACATGTTTAGACAACTCCCAGCATTCTCCAGTTAGCCCTCTGAGATCCTAGAAAGTCAAGAGTGGATTGGATGGGCAAATACTCTGTCATGGTATAGGACAACGTCCTATGCAAGCACGTTCACTCATCCTCAGTGAAATTTAGGCCACATACTTTTGAGGACTCTCTTTGAAATCAAGGTAAGGTATTGAAGAGAGAGGTATAAACTGTGGTCAGAAATTGAATGAATCCTCAATACAAATAATATTCAATGAGGCTAAAGCAGGGATGGGGAACCTCCAGAGTATGGGCCAAATTTGAACTGTCAGGCTAGCCGATCTGGCTTCTCCCCTAGTCCTTCCCCCTGAAGGCTCAACAGGAGAGGGATCCCTATTATTATCTCCAGTCAGTGACTGGAGATAACAGCAGGGATCCCCCTCAGTGCACTGCTTGGTATCCCAATTGAGAGTATGACTGGCACACTAAGCACTCTCCCCAATGGGGAAAAGTGCAGGGCAGACAAAACCATGCCAAGGGAGGTGCTGGAATACTCCTCCAGCCTGTGGCTCAGTCAGGGCCCTAGTTTCGCTGAGTGTGGGCATTCCCCAGTCAGAGAATGCATGCTTACAGTGAAGCCAGGTCCCCAACCAAAGCACCAGCTGCAGGAGCTTCAGCCAGTGCTTAAGATGCATGGCCCCACCCCGATACCATACGACCCACGGAGGAGATAGGGGAGACCATCTCCCACTAACAACAACATACAGTTCCCCACCCCTGGTCTAAAGCAAACTTCTCTTAGCTACATCTGGAAGGTAAAAAACAAGGGTGCCTGTGGTTGGCCATGTGTGGTTGGGACTGCGATGCCCACCAGGCACCAGCTAGCATGGTTAACGGTCAGGAATGATAGTTGTTTTAATCCAGCACCATTGGGAGGGCAGCAGGTCCCCCACTCCTGTTCTAAAGACAAATAACCCAGTGACCCTATGGATGGGTATAGCTCGCCTATTGTATTATAAAAGGATACATAGGTTATATATGAAAGTTTACGTTTCTAAGGGTGCAAAACTATGCATGTTTAGAAAGAAAAATGTCTTCCTTTTTCTAGGAGCATTGTAGGACTTTTTTGTTGTTCTAAATGTGCATAGGATTGCACTCTAAGACATCCAGCTAGGTCGTCTATTATCCTTTAGTCACATATATATATATATATATATATATATATATATATATATATATATCACACACACACACACACACACACACACACACTTTCTCGTGTTAAACATCCTACTTTGCAAGTCACAGGGGTGGGGGAGATAGAAATGCAAAGGAAACTGTTTTGCTTTCCTGAGTATCCTTAAGTCATATAATCTTTTAATATTGTTGTGCATTTAAAAAGACAAAATGCCCCCTCACGTCACAAATTAACAATGATTATTTATGCCCTAAGAAACCATGTTACCCGGCAGTGCTGTCAAAAGGTCAACCATTGCCTCAAACAGTGTGGAGCAGACAATGACCTGGAAGTACCATTGATAATGACCCTGTAGTTATGAGTCTTGAAGATTTAGTCATTTGACATACAAGCAGCCCTAAGGCAGCCCTGGTTGGCATTTTGGTGACTGGAACATACACAGACAATATGCATTTTAAACATTTGTTTTCTAAAGTGTGCTTTGAATAGCCACTGGCCCACACAGTGTCCTTTATTGTAACTGACTTCTCATTGCCACAGCTCTCTGGGTGTAAGAACAGAGCTGCTTATAATACTAATAATGGCTCTTAGTATTTATATAGGCTTTTCGTTAGTGCTCAAAGCACTTCACATATAGTAACTTTGTAATCCTAAGAAGACCCTGTAAATTGGGCCCTACTTATTAAGACCATGTTACAATTGAAAGGATTGAGGCTGAGAGGGCATGAGGATTCCTTGTAGGTGAGATTTGACCCAAAACTTCCAACCCACTACATATGTTCTAAGCTTCTGAACCACTTCACTCTGCCATCCCTTAACTCCATGTAATGCTACATATTGCTCTGTAGGGAACTGATGTGGAAAATGCAATTTTTCTGTAAGGCCAAATCAATGGTCACCTGTTTTTGACTGTGGGATGGATCGTGACTAACTTAAGTCCTGTTGACTTCAATGGGTCTTCTCTAAGTATGTCTGAGACTGAATCCAACCCCTCATTTTTTAAAATAAAAAGATTGTTGTTGTTATTTTCATTTCTATACTGCTCAATAGCCAAAGCTCTGGGTGGTTCACAAAAATTAAAAAGCAATGTCATTTCAAAAGCTAATAGAACTGTGCTAGTGTGGGCTGTCATTATTAGACCATGCTGCATATACATGTGGGTCAATGGAGGCTGGTGGCTCCAATTTCGGTGAGGCTGTGAATCCATTCTAGGGTTCAGTCAAACCAGACAGAACTCTAAAGGAGCTATACGAGGTGCTGAGCCTTGTCCTTAAAATGGGTTCAGTACCTTGGATGGCTCCTTTAGAATACTGGCTGGTTCTGACAGAAACCCAGAATGAAGTCATAGCCCCACCACAATCGAAGCCACCAGCCTCCACTGATGCTGGTTAACCCCTCATTTCTCTAGAAATACTCCTAGAAGTAATGGTTGACTGATATAGACCCTGTTCAGATGACATGGTAAACCATGGTTAGGCCACTAACCCTTTTGCAGCAAATGGTTAGTGAGTGTGTTTAAACCATGGTTATGTAGCCACCATGGTTAAGAATGGTTCACACAGCACGCTAAGTCATGGATCACATGACATGCTAAGCCATAATGTTTACCTCAAAATGCTTAACCGCGGTGGCTTAGCATGTTGTCTGAACAGGGTTATATTTACTTGCCAAGATGTCCACAAATGCTATAATATGCATAGTGACAAAGCAAACTCTAATTATGCATCTGCAACCTAGGGCTTCCACCAGTGCTTTGGACACAGTACATTCTAGATTCACATATCAATAAATGGTTTTAGATTTATTGTGAAATAACAATAACAAGCCCAGTTGCCACTGATCAATTGACTACACATCCAGCCCCAGTACAGAGCACATCCACATATTGGCGCGCTAGTTTGTACTTGAGAATTGGTGTTCAAGAGCATATCTTTCCTTTGCACCACTTAGTCTATTTCGGCACCATGGGGCCTGTCATACTGTGGGGATAGGCAGTGCTAGAGTGGAGCCAGGCCTAGAAATGTCAAAGTGCCAGGACATTTTGATTAGCAGGGGTGATGTCCTCTCAGGTTTCCCTGTTCCCCCTGAGCTTAGCTGAAAATCCAAAAGCCACAGTCAGGCAATACCATTCAGTAAGACCAACCAAAGTGTCCCTTGAGAGTGATCTAGCTTTCAGACTCTCCAGTAATCTCCATCAGGCTGGATGTTGAGCAAAGTAGGGTAGAGAAGGTAAGGGAATCTGGGTCCATGGCTTCAACAACCAACCATATTTTTTCCCCTCCACTACCCATCTGATTTGCTTAGCATTCAGTCTAATGAAGAGACCAGATTTACACCAAGCAGGTACAACACCTTGAAAGCAGTTTGAACATGATATGTGGAATGTGTCATGGGTCCCAACAGTTGTCAGTGCACTTCAATACCATTATATAGCAGTAGTAGATCCTGCCCTGGAAAAGATGAAAGCTTGCTAACTATTTTTTGGACATTTTGGTTAGTATTTCCTGACCATGGACTATAGGTTTATTTATTTATTTATTTATTTATTTATTACATTTTTATACCGCCCAATAGCCGAAGCTGTCTGGGCGGTTATGGCAGACTTCAGTGTTTACTATTTATCTTCGTGTTGTATCATCCTTATTTCTCTCTCTGATGCCCTTTCCCCTTAGGTTTAATAAAACCTTTCTGCACAGGATACTGGGGTTGGTCGCCTACTGTCAGAACTCATCTCCCACTTGCCCAATGTTTGGCCTCATGCTATGCATGCTTTGTTTAACAGGAGATAAGGGAAATAAAGCCTGCATCTCACAACGTGAAACTCAGCTGTCAGCAGAACTCTCCTCCCAATTAAACCTCACAATGTCTGTGGTTCCCTCTTTCTCAGACGTCAGAAAGGTCCTTTCTGGTGGCAAAAAGTCAAGAAGAGGCTGCATGGCAATTATCCCACCTAGCGGGGTTGGTGTCAGCAATGGTTCCTCCACAATTTAGTTTATGCCATCATCCTTGGTTGTGCTCCTGTCCCTTTAAAAAAAAAAGTCTAGTGGAAAGGAAATGATACAATTGTAATTATGATGAAGTTTGATATTAAATATGTGCTTTGCAGCAACACTTTCTTGCCTTAAGAATTAATTGTTTTTATACGGTATAGTTTCAAAATCTAAGACAATGATCTATTACCATATTTTGATGGAATCATGGCAGCTACATGTGGTCCTTTTATTCCATGGTGTGTGGGTGTGGGTGTTTTAAAGGTTTTCCAGATTCCTTAATGCATCAAAATAACACTACACTACACACACACACACACACACACACACACACACACACAAATGCAGTTAAGAAACAAGGATCTCTACTATTATAGATTTCACATCGTTGGGAAAACAAAACCATCTACTTGCCATATTATATTCCATTTTAATAAACTATACATCCGTTTCATTCAGCTGCTTCAGCCTCTGGCTATCCATCGCCCTGTATATTAGTTTTAAATACGCATTGCTTGCAATAACACTGCTCTGCCTCAAGTTAAGAAGTGGTAAGATTTGCTTTATATTTGTGGTCCCACTGAAAACATTTATTCAATCCATGGGAAAAATAAATGTGCTCCCTCAGCTCTGTCAAGTATAAACTGTTATTGATCCCCTAAATGAAATTTGTCCATGCTGATCGATCAAACACATTATCCTTTTTTTCCCCTCCAGTCCATTACCAGCGATTGGAAATTCTCAAGCATCAATAGTAGTTTGATCACACGTGACTCGAAGTTTAGCCTATAAGCTTCCAGTACCTGAGTTATTCTACTTTGTTCTCCCCGTGCCAAACAATTCAACCTCTGCATATTTTTCCCCTCTGAGAAGGAGGTTAAGCGAAATTAAATTCAATAAAACACAGACAATATTTTTGTGTCATATAAAACTCAAGCGGCATAACAATGGCCGTGGGTCTAGAAGGCAGGAGTCACTGGAAGAGACCATAACCCTATTCATTTCACATAATAATGCTGCATAAAATCAACATGTGGAAGTGAGAGCAGAATCAGGCTTGTGAACCCCTGCTCCCCAAACTCCACCTGTTGATTGTTTATTCTGAACAGAGATGGCACACACTATGGGTTATATTCAATAGTAGTCCTGCCGAGAGTAAACTCATTGAAATGAATGGAACTGAAGTTAGATTGACATTGGATACAAACCGTACTCACTTTTTGTGCCTAGATCTCTCCCCTTCAAAAATGCACCAGACAGATCAAGTGAACAAAGTCTATATACATACAACACATGCAAAGCACAGTTAAGAACATAGGAAGCTGCCTTATACTGTCCTGTCTAGCCCAGTATTGTCAACACTGACTGGCAGCAATAGCTTTCCAGAGTTTCAGGCAGGATTTTTTCCTAGCCTTACATGGAGACTCCGGGGATTGAACCTGGGACCTTCTGAATGCAAAGCAGCTGCTCTACCACGAAGCTAAAGCCCCTCCCAAAACATGATCAAGGTTCAGAGGTTGGGAGAAAGGCCAGGTGTTGCAATTCTGCTCCCACCTCTGAATACTGATGTGGAACTGTTTCATCTACAGATTTGCTATCACATAGAACAAAGGCCCTAAAACCATTGTTGTAAGTTGCGTGCATGATGAAAGGATTTGATGGGCTTGTTCAATCGCTTTTTTATCTTTTTTATGCCGTCTCTTTCCTGATAAAAATGTAATAACCTATGGTTATATTCTATAGGCAGTATCCAGTCGGAAATTGGCGTAAGGGTTCTCTAATGCAATGTTAATAGCATTAGGTGGCATGGCAGGATTCCCTGGAAAACCCATTGCACCAGCTAAGGCTATTGGAGTTGTGTTAGAGGCCCCTTACGCTAGCACAACATCATTTGCATTAGTGCTAGTGTCCGACTGGATATTGCCCCATAAAACTGACAGACTGACATATTTGTTGGTGATAGCACAAACTATACAAAATATAGGCACACATGCCGAAATCAGATTTATTTATAACTGCCCACCTACAGCAATACATGTGGCCAGTGAGATGGGTGGCAGTTCTCAGCCCATGGTCATGCTGGATGACACTGGCCACTCAGCAGCTGGGCACCAGCATGGTGCTGAGTCCATCCAGCCTCTAACTCTGCCACCTGGCAACGCCTGCTAGTAAGGGCTTGGGATCCTGTCTCCCTCTGTTTCAACTCAGCAGCAGCGGCCAAGTACCATCTCCTCTTTCCACCTCCCCAGGTACATCTCCTGCTGCATCAGGAGAATGAAAGGTGAAACAAAGCATTTGGGTTTGCAGTCCGTGGGGGGGATCTACACAACTGCTTTTAAAGCGCTTTAAAGCACTTTGAAAACGTTTTGAAACCTGTATATGCAGTGTGTCCTGGGCCCCAACAGTTGTCAAAACTGTTATAAAGCGCTTTAAAGCAGTAGTGTAGATCCCCCCCCCCCCCCCAGCAATGCTGCAGATAACCAAGCATTCCTGTTTGAACTGGATTAGCCCTATTTTCTGTTTAGGTGAGCAGAAACACAACTTCCATTATCTTCTGCAGTCTTTCCCAAGCTGGTGCCCTCCTGATGTTTTGGACTTTAACTCCCAGCAGCCCCAGCCAACATGGCCAATGATCAGGAATGCTAGGGGTTTAGTCCAGATTATCTGGAGGGCACCAGTTGGGGAAAGTCAATCTATAGTTATTGCCTATTACTACAGAACCAAGTTATATTTCCTTCTGTTGTTTCAATGTTGATCATATACAGAACTTTAACAGGAATCCAGAGGGATGTAGGAAATTACAGGCCAGTTAGCTTAATTGGTAAATTAGTGGAAAAGATAAAAATCATTAAACATATAGAAGAAAAGTCCTGCTGAAAAGTAATCCCCAATATGGTTTCTGCAAAGTTAAGTCATGTCTCACAAATCTTTACAGTTGTTAAGCATGTGGATAGGAGTGAGCCAGACATCATTATTTACTTGGATTTGCAGGCTTTTGACAATGTCCCCCACCAAAGACTCCTAGGCAAAGTTATCTGTCATGGGATAAGAGGGGAAGTCCTCATATGGACCAGTAACTGGTTAAAGAACAGAAAACAGAGAGTAGGACTAAATTGCGAGTTCTTGCAATGGAGTGATGTAAACATGAGATCTCCAAGGAACTGTCTTAGGTTTGGTGCTTTTTAACTTAATCATGATTTGGAGTTAGGGGTAAGCAGTGGCCATTTTTGTTGATGACACCAACTTATTTGGGGCAGTTAAAATAAAAAGGGACAGCAAAGAGCTCCTAAAGAATCTCTGCAAACTGGGAGAATGGAAATCAAAATGGCAAATGCAGTATAATGTAAGCAAATGTAAAGCAATACACATTGGGACAAAAAAAACCCTTCATGTTTATGCTGATGAAATCTGAGTTGGTGGGGCTTGAGAACTTGTGGGGCGAGTACTGCTGGCTTGACCTGTTCCAGGAGCTGGCCCAGATGAGCACTGGGCTGGATCCAGTTTTAGGCCATAGCTAGACCTAAGGTTTATCCCAGGATCATCCCGGGTTCATCCCTGCCTGAGTGCTGGATGCCCTGTGTGGCAAGGCAGGATCTACACTACTGCTTTAAAGCGCTTTATAACAGTTATAAAGCGCTTTAACTGCTTTAAAGTGCTATAAAACTGTTATAAAGCACTTTAAAGCAGTAGTGTAGATCCGGCCTTAGATGAACAGGTTTGACCCCAGGACAATCCTGGGATAAACCTTAGGTCTAGCTACAGCCTTAGTCATACTTAGAGCAGAAGATCCCTTGAAATAAATGGAACTTGTTAGTTGTGCCTAACGGACATCCCATTTATTTCAGTGAGTCTCGACCAAGTATGACTAAATCCAGATCCAATCCCAATCTAGATCTAAATCTAGATCCAAATCTAGATTAAACCTAGATCCAGATCCAGATCTAGATCCAATCCAAATCCAATTCAAATCTAGATGTAATCCAAATCCCCTGACCCCAGAAACACACAAACCTGCTATTAGCCACATAAAAATGAGGATGCCTGCATATTTACTAATTTGTAACTAATAGCAGCTTGAAGAGTGGGGAATTGTGATTTGGATTACAAGGGAAGTGGTTAAGATCATACACTGCAATCGTATCCACATTCCTCTTCCCTAGTGGTTGCTTTTAGGAAAAGAATATTACCTGGGGAGAATCAGTCACAAACCTCTGACATCATGTCTAGTTTGGTCCTTAAGGGTGCAATCCTGTGCAATTTTAGACAGGAAAAAGTCGTACGATTCCCAGCACTCCCCAGACAGCTAGCTAGGGAATGCTGGGGACTGTAGGTCTTTCCCCCCCCCCATTTAAACATGCACAGGATTGCACCCTAAGAGAGCTTTCACAAATGCTTGGATCAGAAAATCTGTGAATAAATAAATAAATAAATCCTAATGTCATGATAGAGCTCAGATTTCTTTCTTAGAAAAGAAAAGAAAAGAAAAGAAAAGAAAAGAAAAGAAAAAGAAAAAACTCAATTTCAGTTACACTGCAAAAAATAATAATAAGGGGGGGACTCTTGTCTCAATAGCTATCATGAAGAACTTATCCGCTGTTGCTGTCAATAGCACATGTGTTGGTCTTCCGTCTTGCTGATAGGTAATAATTTTCAAAGCAAGCTTAGGGAGCCGTGACTCTTGATTAAAACTAATAAGGGAGGGAGTCACAGGTTTTTAAAAATCTTTCAAGAAATTATTACTGACAACTCTCCCTTGAATTCCTATGCAGAAAAAAAGCAGTGAGAACTTAAAATACTCAGTCTGAAGAAATTAGGCATTTTTTCTGCATTAGTACTGGAGGTAGTTGAACTAGGACCCCGTATATAATACAACAGTGCCTTTGCTACTAGTATTGTATAGGTTGACAAAGTCATGAGTAAATTCTATTGAGTTCAATGGGACTTACTTCAAGGTAGGTGTGTACAGGCTTGAAGCCTAAGGTTGCGTTGTGTTGAACACAGTGGGTCTGGCTTCTGAATCAGGATTGCACTGCCTGTGCTTTACAGTGATAAATGTTTATGCACATGCTTAATGTTTCCATTGGAAAACTTTGACTGGATTGTGCCCATGTTTATTTAGAAGTACGTCTAGTGGATTTCAGTGAAACTTACCTCTGAGTTGTTGGGATTATTGCAACCTTGCCTGCAAATTACAGGAAGGGGGCAGTGTTGCAGTTAGTTCGTGGGAATTTGGGCATAGCTAGCCTTAAGATCTTTATAGCCTACTGTGTGGCTTCCTGTGCTCCTCTCCTTCTCTCCCCCCCCCCTTCTAATCTCCATTGCTGGGAGCACAGGTGTTTGTTATAGAGCACAAATTGACTGAACAAACTGTACCTGCATTTTAAAGCAAGAAACTGTGAGTAAACCGTCTTACATTTCTTCACTAAAGAAAGGTGTGGTCTTCTTTTTTAATTCTTAGATAGTCTTGTGTGCATGTGGGACTGGTAAATGCTCATTGTTCTGCCTTTGGTTTTTCTCTGCTAGCTGCCTTTTTAACAAGATGTAGCAATACCAAATAATTCCCATCATGAGTAAGAGCTGATCCTAAAAGAGTGCTTTCACATATCGCCAAGGGCTAAACTGAATGTGACATTGGTGTGTGTTTGTTTTAAAGCTTTACTTCAGCCTCAGAGGGCTATTAATGTGATGAGAACAGCAGCACAATTGGGAGGGCAAGGGGCACACTAAGTCAAGGGAATTCCTGCTGAAAACTCACACCTGGGATTCCACTCCCACCTCCTCCACCAACTACCCCAGTAGCAAGGGGCGATGTTTCAGGCAGTCAGGGGTTGGGGCCTATCCTGAGGCCCTGTGAGCCAGATGAGCTAGCCTTGTGAGGTTCCCTATCTCTGTCTTAAAACTACTTGGGGATAGAATCCAACTAAAGTCCTACTTAGAGTAGGCCCATTGAAATGAATGGCACTTAACTTAATCATGACTAACTTGAGTTACATTCATTTCAATGGGTCTACTCTAAGTAGGACTTTATTATTATTATTATTATTTATTTATTTATTTATATAGCACCATCAATGTACATGGTGCTGTACAGAGTAAAACAATAAAATAGCAAGACCCTGCCGCATAGGCTTACATTCTAATAAAATCATAATAAAACAATAAGGAGAGGAAGAGAATGCACCAAACAGGCACAGGGTAGAGTAAAACTAACAGTATAAAAGTCAGAACAAAATCAAGTTTTAAAAGCTTTAGGAAAAAGAAAAGTTTTTAGCTGAGCTTTAAAAGCTGCGATTGAACTTGTAGTTCTCAAATGTTCTGGAAGAGCGTTCCAGGCGTAAGGGGCAGCAGAAGAAAATGGACGAAGCCGAGCAAGGGAAGGAGAGACCCTTGGGCAGGTGAGAAACATGGGATCAGAGGAGCGAAGACCACGAGCGGGGCAATAGTGTGAGATGAGAGAGGAGAGATAGGAAGGAGCTAGACAGTGAAAAGCTTTGTAGGTCAACAGGAGAGGTTTATATTGGATTCTGAAGTGAACTGGAAGCCAATGAAGAAATTTCCCAGGTTTCCTTTACCAGTGATGCTGATAAGGCCACTCCCTACATTGCCATTATCATCATCAAGTTTGCTTGCTTATATTCTGCATTTCCAAATTATATTCTTAGCCGCGGCTCACAAGAACAGTAAACAAGCCAACAATATATAGGCACAACAAAATGTACAGAGTCACAAATATATCAAAATGTATTTCAAAATGTAATATTTATATGTATATTAGCAAGCTAACAAAAACATTACAATTAAAAATTGCCCTAAACATTTGGAAAGCATTCCTTTCATAAATAAGGACAATTATCACAAAAAAGATCCCGTGTTTACCTTACAAACCTCTCACTAACTAATCCAAATCAATAAGGCACCAGTAGCAGAAAATAAATCAATATCAAAACATTACAATTGAACTAACTAAATTCAAAGTCTATTTGAAAAATCTTACTGCCAGTAACTACGCCTGCATCAGGAGTCCCCAATATTTGGCATTTTGAGAGTGTGTCGTGGGCACTCTCGCAAAATGCCTGCCATGGGGTGTGGGTGGGGCTTGCTTGTTCATGAAATGGCTGCCATGATGGAATGGTTGGTTATAAAACACTCCTTTTCCAGTTAAGGGAAACTGCCCAAGAACCTGAGTACATGGCAGAACTGTTTTGAACCCAAATAATGATGGTACTATAGGGAAGCAGTTTGGTTTGCTGTATGTCAGCCAACCAATTAAAAAAATATTATTAATTATTTGAAAACCTTAAGAAATAAAATAAGAGGAGGAGGTGCACGTATTTGTCTGGTGGGGGTGATTGTTCCCCTTCCCCCCTCCCCAGTACCATGACTGGCACCTGTGAATCTTGCTCACCTGCTACCAAAACCCATGTGCTAGTTTTTGACTTTATGACCTTCCCCGATGTTTCCAGTGCTTCTCGCTGTAAGCAGCTAAATGGATTGAACATTATGCATACCATAAGCACAGATTTCACATTTCTATTTGGCAACTACCGGCATTCTGCACTGTAACAGCACTGAAAAGCAGCTTTTCAACCACCCCATAAACTTTTATTGCTTTCAAAGTTCAAGTAACAACATTTCAATTTTTCTAAGAAAAATCTGTCTCCCCACCAGATCCAATATCATCTGAATATCCCACATATAATTTCAGTTCATTGCTCAATGTCTATTTAAACCCTTTATGAAACTGTAATTATATAAACAGAGAACCTCCCACACGCTGACTAGTGGAAAAATACGTATTAACTCCTGGCATACTGTGGGCGGATGTCTTAAAAGAAAAAGAGAGAGAGGAAGCTTCCAATCCGAATTTTGGCGGCAGCCCCATGTCAAATATAACACGCACTTCTAGGAAGGAGGAGGAAGACAGCAAGTGCATCGTGCTCGACTGAACATGGGATAAGTGAATGTCGTAGCAGGACAATGGATTGACAGTCTTCCCCATGCAGATGCAAAACAAAAAATGGAACATGTGCAAGTTCATGATAAGTTAAGTTTTTGAAAAAAGATTTTCATTTTATAATTCATCCCCTTTGTGTTATGTGTGTGTGTGTGTGTGGCCATGCACACGCACACACACACACACAGGCCCCATTTACATACCACTCATCCTCCCCTGCACACATATTTTAATTTCTACATTCCTCATTTATTCTTTTATTTATTAATATACACACAAATCTATATCTCTATATCCAGATCTATCTAGATCTATATCCCACTTCTTTTCTTCTTTTCTATTTACCCCACTCATTCTTACTCACCCACATCTTCTGGTCGCCGGTCTCTCTCAGGGTGGCCAGGTGTCCTATTTTACAAAGGTGTTTGTATATGATGAGCTGTCCATTGAAAATTTTGTTTAAAGCTGAAGAACCATAAGAAGGTAGAACAGGGAGGGGCCTTGATGTGGCTCATCCATAGTGAGCACCTGGGCAGGATTACAGGTCACCTGGATGCAGTCTTCCCCACAAGGGTGAGATGGATTGTATTTCTATTTAAATGATAGCAGTTCTTTCTAGAGATAAAATTATACATGGAAATTAGCATATGCAAATGTTAAGCAAAGAAGTGCCCTCTTTTGTCCTTTTTGGGGTGTGTGTGATGCATTTCCTATTTTGGGGTGGTGTCTAAGTGGCCAGCACCCTCTTGCCCTGCACACCCACTAGGCTGACGTGACTGAGACTGATGGCAGGGCGCGGCTAAGATTTTGTCAGAAGAACCACAGTACCATTGAGGGATGCTGCTCCTGCACATGGAATTTTTTTAAAAAAATCCTAAATTAAATATGATGGTGGAACACATTACATGTTTAAATACCGAAATGCCTTAACCATATTAAAAGCAGGAAGTGGGCTTTTCTTTTCTTGTTTTAATAACAAAAAAGGCCCTCCCCCTGACTGTGGCATACAGCTTCTCTCCCCAATGGTTTTTTTCCTCAGCCAAGCTCTGATACTGGGAAAGACCTTGGCTAGGGGAAAAGCATCAGGACAGGCGTGCACTGGATACTGAAGCAATGGACGGAGAAGGGTTCAATGCCACTCACCCATCCATCCCATTGCTGATAAAATCAGATCCCTGCCCCCTCTTTCTCTATGATGGATGCAGTTCATGGAATGCAGGGAACTGGCACCATCACACTGACTCATATGTAAGAGGCAGGCTCAGTATCCAGTCCCTCTGACAGCGGCTGATAGGAGTGCAACATTTTCAATGGATGCTAGTATATCAAGCTATCAGGTAGGACATCCTTGTTGATGGCTGCTTTATTTAGTACCTGTCATGGTTGGTGGCAGGTGATCAAGCAAGGAAGGCCTGTCTCAAGAGCAGCTCTGTCTGTGCTTGAGCAACAAGTTGCTCTAAATCAAGGATGGGGAACATGCAGCCCATGGGACACGTACGCCACCCCACTATGCCATGCACTGCCAAATTTGCCACACTGGTGGCAGCAAAAATTAAATAAATCAGGAGTTGCTGCTGAAACTCGGTAGCTCAACAGTGCCAGCAAAAGGGAACTATTTAGCTTTAAAACATGGTGGCATGAATGGTCTCTCTTTTTTTTTATTTACACAACAATCCTGCCAGGTAGGTAAGGATGAGCGACAGTGAATAGCTAAAGGTCACCAGTAAGGTTTGTGGGAATTTAAACCTGAATCACCCTAGCCAAAGTTCAGCACTAGGAACTACACCACACCAGGTACTTGTAATCTTTACAGCTCGTTGTGGTCTTTACAAATATATTGTTCTCCAGTTTGTAACTATTATAAAAACAACACCCCCAAAAAACAAAAACAACATTGGAACGGTTTGAAGAACATACATTGCACTAAAAAGTGATTAATCAAGTCACAAGGAAATTTATACAGTATTTAGACAATGAGATCTTAATCAATAGTTGTGTCATTTATACAGGCTGAAACCATTATGGAGTTATACGGGACACCCTAGTACAAAACTAGAAATTTTGAAGATTCTGGTAATGGGTTTCTATTACATAACAAAACTTTGTTGGATGCACTAAACGTTTTGCA